>NW_028145434.1:7500-220000 GCF_977016875.1 Pavona decussata | reverse complement strand
TTTCTTATCAATTTAATAGCCTGAAGTAGGTAAGGGATAATAAGCTGAAAACATGAGGATTTTAAATAATTTTTATTCAAAATCAACATTTTTGATAACTGGAGTGAATGTATACATAAAGCCTTTTAAAAGTTAACTGTGATTTAAGTTAAATAGTGAATTGAAAAATCTATATTTAGCTTGTAATTCAGTACCTGTGATATTTTAAGCCCTGTGAGTGGGGGACAGAAATTGCTGCCTGTGCCTACTTTGAACATTTGTGACTTTTTCAATATTAATTTAAAGCAAAAGCCATCATACTTTGGGATTTTTTTCTTTAAATTAATTGGCATTTAATTTCATTTGATGTTAGTGTCAATGTCTCGTAATTAATAATTAATATTTCCATGGCGACAGCATTTCCACAGGCACGTGTGTAGTGTGGTCGACTGTTGGAAATTGGGAGATCTTCAAGTATATTTGGAAGAACATTATTTATTTAGTGAATCTCTACATGAATGAAGCTGTCTCAAATTAATTAATTTGACAAATCTGTAGTAACAGAGACTTTCAAAAAGGTGTTTGGTGGGTGCTATTCCCAGGGGGGATACTTGGGTATAAACGTGACGGGGGGTCCGACGTATTTTTTTGGGTCTAAAATTTTCAACTCCTGTATTTTTTTGGTTTGAAGATTTAACCGTGTATTTTTTTGGGTTTAAAAAATCTGCGCATATTTTTTTTGGGTCCGAATTTCTGCCAGGCTAATAGTTGTTACGCAATTCAAGTCAAAGTTCTGGCAAGATCCAAAAGCATGATTTGAATAATCTCCAGTCTTGTATTTTTTTGGGTGCACAATATAAGGTCCATGTATTTTTTTGGGTTCAAAACGTTAGGCTCCGTCGGACCCCCCCCTCCCCCGTCACGGTTATACCCGAGTACCCCCGTGGGGTGCTATTACCTATCTGACTATATATATATATTATGCGAGTTACCTTGTTTTAAAGGGTTACAAGTCAAATTCTAGTGTTTTGTTCTGTAACTTTCAGAGGACAACAGTTTGCCCAAACTATACCGTAAAATTGTATAATCCCAGGGCTTGTAACCGAGATTTTACAGTTTTCTGTTGAAAAATGAGTATGTTATAACTAGTAAACGGCATACATGTAAAGTCAAAAGGCTTTTTTGTGCTAGATAATTTAGTGTTAGGCTACCAATGAACAACCAGTACCCTATGCCTGAAGAGATTGTAAACCTTGCAAGAAGCAACACCAGGGTATCTTGAGAAGCAATCAACAACTTGAAGGGCCTGGACCTGTCAGAAATTTTCTTATATGTCAATTCTGCCTTTAAGTACCCATTTTAGGGAACACCCAGGGGACTTCTTCTTATGATGGTTGGTTGTTCGTCACTTGGCTGATAGCAATATACATGTGTAGCTATCAATTACCACCGATTTCATTGATACGCGACCCTTGAATAAAAACTCCCGCAAGCATTTGGCGATTCGCTTCCGTCAATCATGCGCTCCTTATATGGTGTTATAGGAATGCCACTCTTATTTTCAAAACATGGCGGCCACTGTGTAGCCTGTTTGGTCGACATGGTTGCTTTTTATTCTTCAAGTTTACGTTGGCGAGTGGTGTATTTGCTCGTGCAGGGGTTGAGCATCGATTGATGGAAGCCACACTGACTGTCTTTCCTCTTGCGTACTGAACTGAGCCATCCCTGTATTTCATCTTCGTACACTCCTGGATATCGCTCAATTACTCTCCTTATAAACAATATGTCATGTGCTGTAAGTGATAAAAGGCAATCAATGTCATCTACTGCATGCTCGTTTATTTATGCCGATTTATGTGATTCTTTTTTCACCTACCGTCCATTTGTCTTGCTCTTCCCGTTCAGGCTGGGTAATCAACCGTGGAGATATTTCTGTATTTTTTCCGAATTTTTCTTCACAAATGTCAACCCCACTTTCAGAAGTCTTGCTGTAGTGATCGCACTCAACCCCCGCACGAGCAAAAATACCAGTCGGCAACGTAAACTCGAAGAATAAGAAGCAACCATGTCGAACGAACAGGCTACACATTGGCGGCCATATGTTTTGAAAATAAGAGCGGCATTCTTATAACACCATATAAGGAGCGCATGATAGACAGAAGTGAATCGCCAAATGCTTGTGGGAGTTTTTATTCGAGGGTCGCGTATCAATGAAATCGGTGGTAACTAATTGCTAACAATTTCAATGAACTGATTGGATTTCCAGTGATCGACTGTCATTGATTGGTAACCCCAACAACCATATCACAATGATGATCAATATGAATTATGTAACTTAATTTTCGATAAGTAGTTTGTACTATTTTCTTTTAACAGATAAAGGAGAAGGACAAAGGAAAAAGACAGGTGGAAAACTAGAGGATGATCCAGCAAAACGGAAGTCAACAGGAACTGACCTTATCCCACCTGGGGATGCAGACACAGCAGCGACTGCTTTACAAGATCTTGCTCTGGTGAAGAAGTCAGAAGAGCAGCAGATGACACGTCCTGTAGAAGAGCAGCAGACGACAGGTCCTGCAGAAGAGCAGCAGACAACAGGTCCTGCAGAAGAACAGCAGACATCACGTCCTGCAGAAGAGCAGCAGACAACAGGTCCTGAAACCAGACTGAAAGCAGCTACAAAAGTTAAAGAACCTTGTGAGAAAACTGCTTCCGACAATAACCAGGAAGAGGAACCATTGGATGACAATGATCCTGGAGGTAGTGTTACTGCAATAATAATTTATTAAATGGCTTCAATGATCTCTTTTACCAGGTGTTTTTAGTATTAATAATTATCAAGAAACTTAAGGGTTTTCAGTCAGTGACCCAGGCATACTCACAAAAAGAAAATCCAAGTTCTCCCTACAGGAGTCGAACCTATGACCTTCTGCGATCGTTTGAGTCCCCTTAGAGCCTGAATATTTTTTAGGCTTTCTTTCTGCAACCGCTTAAGTTGCATAAATTACTGCGAGGATCTTTCTTCTATTTAATCTTTCACCCGCGGTTCAAATATACGTTAAATAGTATTCTGTGACGAGCCCAACAATTGTTGTTTGTATGCTTTCTTTTTAATACTCTTTGACATCGTCGGTGCACAATATCCTATGTGAAGTTCTTTGCAGAAGTTGATTAAGAGGATGCAGAAGGGGGTTAAATTCTAAACTCAGGGTGGAACTGCATCAGTGCGGAGTACTGTTCTTCTTCTTCCAAGAAGAAACCCCACCTCCTTCAAAAATGAAGATTCTTTTGAGGGGTCCGGACAGTAGAAACAAATGTTTGGTTTACCGACAGAGTTGATAACTACATGTAAAGATAAATTGGCCACCATAAAGAGATTCACGTTCACGATGGCAGTAACTTCCACCATAAGGGTTGAGAGGACTTAGTGAGAGAGGTGCCTCGGTCCAATGTCAGCGAGCATTCCGTCCAGGAATTGATGAGCCACCCCTATCATTCGTTCCCAGACTCCTCCAACATGTGATCAGTGGGGAGCATTGAATAGCCAATCACAGTCCTCTGAGGCTAAGTATGACTGGATATTATTGTTGTCCATCTTATTGGGTGAAGCTTGGAGCTCGTTGTATGCCCCAACAAAGTTGGTACCACAGTCTGTATAACAGGTCCTCGCAAGGCTAGGAATCTTCGTAATGCCTTTATAAAGCTGGAAGAGTCCATTGACTCTATCAGCTCTATGTGTATGACCCTTGTCGTCAGACAGGTAAACAGCACTGCCCAACGTTTGCTGTTTGTGACTCCTCCCCTTGTTCGCCAGGCACTCACTTGCGATTGTTTGGAAGCTGTTTGCTTGGTTCACGGAGTGGTAAGGGCGCTTCCCAGCTGCCTGCATCATTTTTGACCACAGAATGATTCATGATCTCGAGAAACTTTCTGTCCTCAGCGGAAGTTCCTGGCTTGTTATCATCTTTCGTATGGAGAAAGATATTGTCACCGAGCCCATCCTCGAATCTACCATTCAGGAAAGTTTCTTTCTTTGTCAGGTATGCAGGGATGTCTGCTCCTGTGTCATGCTCAATGTAGAAGCGGTTGATGCGGGGTTCCAGAAAAGTCGGTGGGCCATTCTCTAGTACTTGCGTTCTGTATGTGGAGATTTCTCTGGGTTTGTGTGCACCGTCTAAACAGGCGTTTCCTAGGACCACCCATCCTAGGTCTAGATGCTGCGCCCATGGAGGATTTCTGGGTCCGTTCCAGGATTCATGGATCTTGTGGAGGGGTGGGGCGTCTCTTCCAACAAGCAATAGGATTTCAGCCTCTGAGTCCAGGTCAGGAATCTTGCCAGCAATGGGTGCTGGATGGGGATTTCCTCCCTGCTGTCTGGTATTGCATTGCACTCAGTGAGCATGGGGAGCTTATGACTCTGGGTACTGTCCAGCGACTGGATTACCAGGTCGTGGGCCCTTCTCCCTTCAGCTTGGCTTGTTCCTGAACATGTCTCAACGTGTACCATATCGATTCCCCGTCCAGTTCTAGCAGATCAAACAGCTTTGGCTTGGCCAGGGAGCAATTACTTTGATCGTCTATGACAACATATGCTCTAATCTTGGTTTCAGGGTGGCCATTAACATGAATGTTTGCTAGGCAAATCTTTGAGCACGATTTGCCCCCAACTATGTTTCCGCACACCTCTGTACATGTAGCAGTGACATTAGTTGGCTCCTCGCCATGCTGGTGGGTGTCTCCTGGCTCACTATGTTGCTTGGCTGTTGTGATGATGCTGGGGGACCTGCGTGTAGCGCTGCAATTTGCCTGTCACTTTGACAGCGTCTGCATTTAACTGGGATCACACAGTCCTTTGCAAGATGAGTGGAGGATGAGAGGCGGCGGAGGCAGATCCCATGTCGGCTGGGCAGGCTTCACCTTTCCAATAAAGGCTTAGCCCGGAAGGCGCGGCACTTTCCGAGGGGGTGACACATCCTATGGATAAAGCACCATTTGTTGGGATCCTGTCCCAAGGATAGACTATTGTGATGACTATAATGTTGTATTAGTGCCTACTTGACCCGATTCATCTTGTTCTGATCCGTCAGGCCTTGATCCATAGTTCTCCCCAATAAACGAACGAGATGTAAGCCCTTCCTCAGTCAGTTAACCGATTTTAATAGGGTAAAAATTTAGCGGTAAAACAAGAAAGCATTTACCCCAATTATTTTCCTCGATAGACTAAGCCAAAAAACAAGATCACATGGCCAAAGCTATGCCATGATTCCTAGCTGTCACTAGCAATGAAATACAATCCCAAACGATGTACGAGAGTAATGCAACGCGTGACATAAAGCCTAAATAAGTAACACAGTGTGTGACAGAACACAGCTATTAATGCCAAGTTTTGACAACACACATTTGAAGTACCCCCATAATGGGCAAATTTCAAAGGTGGCCGAGATAAGAATGGTATAAACCAGACAACGTAGTCTCCACCTCCTGGTGTTATGGAGGGTTAAAAAAGCCCTGGAGAACTGGAAGATGATTTTTATGGTGCTACGGCATTTCTCAAGTAATATGTTCATTTTGATAAATATATGTGGCTCATACATGAGTTAAATATATTGATGGACATGAGATAATTGTATGTTGGTAATTTAACAGAGCAATCTGGAGATGATGATCATCCCAACAAGGACACAAGTGCCAGTGATGACAGTGGTGAAAATGAATCTGAAGGAGAGGTAATTAAGTGTTGAAGTTATTGCTATATAATGCACAAGGTTTGGGTTGCCTTCTTCCCATAAGTTTTCTTGTTCCAATGTAAGAAACTAGTTTTTTTGCTACTTCTTGTCACTGTAAAATAAATATGATGCAGGTACTAGATGCTTCTTGATAGACCACTTTAAGTATTTGTTTTAGTTGTTGGCTGAAATTTGTCATCCAAGCAGGTGTGCAATTATTTTTTCTCGGGTGAGCCTTATTTTTATATTCACTTTACAGAAACAACTTTGAGAAAAAAATTGTTTGTGGATATTATTTTCCAAGCTTGTCTATTTTTGGATTAGTTTGTAAAGCTATTCTAAAACTACATGTATGCTTAGTTTTATCAACAGAGTTGATAAGATAATTTCACCACTGTAAAGAGATTCGAGTTCTGATGTTCCGAGCATTAGCCCTTTGTCGGAGCAACTCAAAGAATTGTGGGTCGTATGTGGTTTGTACAGTGAACAATGGTGGGAACATGGTAACGTCGAAAACAAGAATAAATTAGTCAAATGAAAAATGTTCCTTGGTTCTGTGGAGATTAAGGGTGCAGATTTGGAAGATGAAGTTTTGTTCTAAACGTTTGCGGCTTTCTATGATACCGACAAATGGTAGTTCATGGCATTTCTCTACATCGTGGTAAAACCAAACATTTATTTCTGTCGTAGTATGACATTTTCTTTAGAAACTAACCCCCTTATCCGTTCTAAAACTACAACTACTCTTTGCTTGTTGGCGTATGGTTTTTTCTGGCCTGACGGTTAATTTGTATGTATGCTTAATGCAGGAATAACTTTGAGTGTTAAAAAATGTTGTTCTGGATGTCATTTTCCAAACTTTTTTCGTTTTGGATAGCTATTTCTTAAGCAATTCTAAAATGCAATTTATTCCACAATGTAACTGCTACGTTTACCATAATTGTTATAGTGTATCTTAATAGGTAAAGAACGCCTTTTTTCCAAGGATGTTGTGTCTGGTGAATTTTAATTCATCCAATTAAAATTAAAATTGTCTACTATCAGGAGGCCGATTCAAAGGATGAGGCAGCACAACTCAAGTCAGCGGGAAAAAAGCCATTAAGTTCTTCCCAAAAACGAAAACAGAAGGAGAAAGAGAAGAAAAAGAAGAAAGGAGAAGCAGAATGCGAAAAAGCACAGTAAGAATAATCTTAGAGAAAAAATAATTTGTTCCTTAATCCTGTCATATTGTATCAAACAAAAAGGTTTCATTTTCAGGATCGAAAATATATATTGAGAAACAAGCCTTAGATCCCGTTTCAGAATCTTTGTCAAGTAGTGTAGGACGTTTTGCACAAGATTAAGTTGATAAAATATCACGAGACAAAACATTCCGGTAGATCGCAGGGAGCTCATATCCAACGTTGTGATTCAATGTCTGAGCCTGGCAATGAATTTCAATAGCCTCTCTAAGTCTTCTTTTGAAAGTGTCGTTCTCCCTTACAATTGACGAGGAAGAAAGATCGAGATGGATCGAGGATAAAGAAACCAAAATGAAACACCTGAGGTCAGTCCTCCAGAATAATAACTACAAACCTTGGATTTTCAAGACCCCTCTAGGTACGACCCACAAACCCAAAGGCACAGCCAACAAAGGCGGTTCCAGTATCAGCATCCCTCTCCTCTATATGCAAGGAGTTTCTGAGCAACTCACACGAGTTTTCAGAAAACAAGGGGTGGGCACTTGTCACAAGCCTGTAAATACCATAAGACAACAGCTGGTACACCCCAAGGGTCCCACACCCATGGAAAAGAAATGTGGAGTGGTCTATAAAATACTTTGCAGGGATTGTGAAGAGGTTTATATCGGGGAGACGCAAGACTCTTTGGGGTCAGATTTAGAGAACATGTCAACAGTACAAGATCGTCAACGACTGCATTGGGTGACCACCTAAGGAACATGAAGCACGCGCTCGATCTTTCTTCCTTGTCAATTTTTGTAAGGGAGAATGACACTTTCAAAAGGAGAATTAGAGAGGCTATAGAAACTCATTGCCAGGCTCTGACATTGAATCATGACGTTAGATGTGAGCTCCCGGCGATCTATCGGGACGTTTTGTCACATGATATTTTATCAACTTAATCATGTGACAAAATGTCCTACACCACTTGACAAAGATTCCGAGATGGAATCGGAAGCTTGTATTTCAATACAAATTTTCGATAAATGAAACCTTTTTGTTTGAAAGTATAATCTTGTTTAGAAATGTTGTTTTAGAAATCTGTTCTTTGTTTTAAATGCCTCACTTTCAATTGTGCCTGTCTTTGTAGTGATAATATGATGTGGAATTATTTTCTGGTCACCATGGCAGCTAAAAGGGCACCAGGGCAGTTTTTTTGGTGAAGAATATTCCTCTGTTTCAACTTAATCTTATGAGAATCATTAGTAATTGGCCAGCCCATTTTTGCACTTCTGTTTTGGTGTCTGATGAAACCAGTCCATTGAGTTGATATCTTCAATGTAATCTCTGTAGCCGCTGATTATGATGATAATAGGCAAGGTTTGGACATGACACGTTCTACAGTCATTGGCTACTGTAATGGTCTTGAGTATTGTGTTTATCTCTTGGTTTTTCAGGCATACTTTCTAATTGCGTAGAAAAGATTTAATGATGAAAGAACCTATTAGTGGTTTCAAACGTACACATAATGATAAAGAATTTTTTTCTGGCTAGGAGGAAAATCCAAGAGAGTGGTGGAAAGAACCAAAAGCAAGGGAAAGGTAAGAGTGGAAACAACAAGAAAGGCAAACCTGACAATGATCAGGGCCGCCAACGCCTTGAAAAGGAGAAAGGTGATCATACTAAAGTCCCTGACAAAGATGACCAAGGGAAGAAAACAATGAAGGAAGGTACAGCGTTGGAGTATTTTAAAAAATACAAGGGAGCCAAAATGACTGTCATTTTTCATGCTGTGCTTGCACCACATTTCAAATTTGAAGCCAGTGAAGGTGACAGAATCTTCATGAGGTTTGGTGGATCCCTGTTTGGAAGTTTCCAAGATAATGTTGTAGAGGTGTATCCAGCTGATCGGTAAGTTTGCTATAGCATTTTAAACGTATTGCACTCATACTTTGTAAAGTAGCTTGGTTATTGATACATTTCTTTAACTGTTTAAGTAAAATTAGTTGTTCTATCAGTCAGTCCATTTTTCATCTAGAGTATAATTATAAAATTATAAAAGTTATTTTTGGACTTTGATTGGAACAATCAAAAGGTGGAGTTTCAATTTTATGAGACAAGCTAAAAATTTTATTAGCTGACAGTTAGTGAATGGCGATGACCTGAGTGAATCAACTTTCAAAGTTGGTGGAGGCCAAGAGGGATTGGTGTAATGGTTTTACGATAGCCTAGTGGCTGAAATGTTGAGAACAAAAATGTTGACAATGCTGCTTTATTGCAGTTCTGTTTAACACTCTTTGATGATGGTGCATGTAAAAATGGGGTGTGCACCCCGAAGGCCAACTATCGACCAAAGGAAGAAAATTCTATAGGCAGCTACATATAGATTGAGATTGCATTAGCAACCCTTTGGGTTATGGTATTGAAAATTAATGCTAATGTAATGTTGAGGAAAAAAGTTGCTGGCTTAAGTTAGAACCCTAATTTATCAGATTGATTGACGAATTGAGTCTTTGGTTTCTAAGATAAATCTTATCAAGTCAGGATGACTATAAAAAAATAAAATAAATAAATAAATAAACAAAATAGAGTGCTAGTAAGTCACTGCATGAGTAGAATGTTGCAAAATCAATGTTGCTAACATTTGGAAGTGCTGTTGGTCTTCAAGATCTTGAAATTTAATCAACTCACTGATACAGTCAACTCTCTCTAAAGCAGACACCCATGGGACTAGTTCTAGCTCTCCGTCTTAGAGAGGTGTCCTCATTATAAATAGTGTATGCAACTTGACACCAGAAATCAGTGACATCAGAACTGGAATGTGATGATTGTTAAGGCAAGTTACAATTGCATATTTACAGTCTCTTTGAAACGTGATTCGGAAAACACCTCTTCTTTGATTCCAGTGGAATGAACTATAATTGCTTTTCATGCTGTACATCCGCCTTAAAGCTAAGCTATCCACCTTAAAGAGGTGTCTGGCTTAAAGAGAATTTAAGTGCAGACGGCAAAAGGAAATTCAATCGGGACTAGCCATCCAGGGTCGCGTCAGGGAGGAGACCACCTTAGACTTCTTTCTGCTTGGAGAGAGTTGGCTGTATCAGTTTTGTCTGGGGAACAAAGGTCAACTTGTAGAGATTAGATTTATTTGTAAACTAGTTCTAAAGTTTCCTTGCGATATGGTAAACAACACCTTTTTAACTCGTGAATGCGTCCATGCACAATGAACGAGTTATCGCGATGTGGTGTTTTGTCACTTGGTCGATGTGTTGTTAACTTTATGTCAATTTAATCGGAATTAAATCAAAAACATAAATTATTTATGAGTCAACCTATAGTGCATGTATTCACCATCAGCCGCCATTACAGGACAAAAAACAAGGACGTAAAATCAACTCAATGAATAACTTATTCTACAGAGCGATAAATCGCCCTTCGGTGTCAAACGTAATAGACAAGATCAGGACGTAAACACTGAATTTACATACAGCCGAACACAACCGGCAAGTCTATTCCGGGAGTGAGGGGTAGGGGTGGGGGGTGAGGATAATTATGCTGCTCAATGATCGTGCAATGAGAACCTCAACTTTATTGAGCCAATGTTCGACTAACAAAAAGTAAACGAAATTGGATGGATGGATGGATGACACTTTATTTCAATACAATTACAGTCAAGACTGTAGTTTCCTTTATTGCAGGTATTGTTTCTTTGCCCTATTTTGCTGAGATCTGAGAGGCATCTAATACCTGACATTCACTAAATATTACCATACGTCGATGTTATTTAAGAATCTGAGTGTATTGCGTTATCTGTAACGTGATGCATGTGACACTGATAAGTTTCCTGAGAACGAACTGTAATTTTTACATTATTGCTAATTTATTTGAATTCAATTCACACACTATCTTAGGTGCTAAAACAAAATTGGTTCCATAGCAGCCCAAAGCCCCTTTCACTTTGTCATACTGTCTCGATACAACAGTTTATAAGAAACCACAAAACCGCAAACCAAAAACATGTATCCTACTGGGAGGAATGTGATGGGAAGTTGTGCACTCACTCGCCTGGTAACTGGCACGTTGAGTTTCTCAACATGTCGTTGTACGAGGTAAGTCCTTAATCACTGTTTTTCAGATGATATTCGTATCACCATTGCGCAGTTGATATTACTGTGAATTGCATAATGTAAGCCTTCCTGTCAACATAGACAGGCTAATGTTCTTATGTATTTGTAAAAATCTCTAAACCGCCGTCGCCCCTTGGTGGATTGTAGCCTGCGAGCTGCCTGCGAGCAAGCTCTACGTGAATTAGAAACGAGACCAACAAAGTCGGGATGTTTTGATACTTGCTCTTAATTGCCCTTTCACACACCAGTCACCGCTATGTGAGAAGGAAGTTATCCACTGGTTTCAGCTTGGTTTAATCCTCCACATAAAGAGTATGCTCAATTTTTTCCTCAGATGTTGTAGCACGTGTAATTAATGAGTAATATGAGAGTTGGTATGGACCTGAAATTCGATCGAAATTAATCTCCGTTTTCGTTAAAAAGAGAACAGAGAAATGGAACTTAAGTTTACAAAACCATACCTTTGTGGGTTTTCTTTGTTTTCATTTTTCCTTTAACTTCTGGGGGCAGTTTTAGGCAAATTCTGCCCAAAAGTCGATTACCGAAATGTCACATATAATTTGACAAACTCTCATATTACATTTTGGTTATGCGCCCGGTTACGCACCTGCTTGACGCTCTCAAGTTAAACTCTGTCGGCAAGGTATGACAAGAATACAAACTACCGTTACAGGGGGAGTTTTATCTGCAGTTTTACCTTCTTTCTTGCACAGTTAGGAGGATGTATAAAAAAAAACCTTTCATCGATCTCAAGGGAACTTTTCAAAACGGTTAAAGCCAGAGGGTGGAGAGTTCGGGGCAGGGGAGGCTGCTTGATAAGAGAAGAAACTAAACAGATAATGCTACTGATAATGTCAATAACATTTTAGCAAGGTGCCACTATTGCTAGGTAATTTCTATGGTAATCACGCCCCTTACTATAACAACAACAAGCTCTAGGCAAAGGACAAAACGGACCAGAGTTTCTAAATGAACTGGATCACCTACAATTTTTACCCGGATTTTGGAACGGCTTTCCCAATTTCCTTGTCTTTTCGTGGTATTGAGAAAACCTATTTAGTACAAATGAAGTCGTTAGTTTCCTAAACTTAAGAGAAAAAAACACACTTTAAATTTAAAAAAAAAGCCACATTTGAACTACTGAAAACGGGATTTACTACTGCTGTGGGTCTGGAGTTGAATTTATTAGGGATGCTGTTCAAATCTACTGTAGTGTGTTCACGGCTCCACAAAACTCGAATTAGACCATTTCACTTTATTGTGTAGCAGAAGACGACAGAAATGTACCAAAATGTATATCGCTCCTGGCAAAGTATTGCTTTACTACCAATAAGGAGGTTGCTATAGTAGTTCCATGAGGTTCTTATTAGGGCGAGCGCAACATAGAAATATTCTGCAAAGGATTACGCAAGCAAGAACAAAACAGAATTAAGCGGAAACTTAATTGGGAACATTTTTGGAAAAATGTTATTTTGATGAATGGGGGTGTTAACCCTCTTTTTCTTGTTGCGAAATAAAGCGTGAGATTAATTGGCGATGATGGGAGCAATCAGAATGGCAATGGGGGAGGGCTTCCCATAACCATATTTTTCCTTGTTCAATAAAGAGACTTTACTTTTTTCTGGGACGGACAAAAGTGAGGTGGAAAGGTGGATTCTGCACCCCTCTGGAACTTCATGGATTTTTAGAGTTGGTGATAACTGACAGCAATAACAATCAAAAACTTTAAAATGCATGCAAGCAATGAAAGAACAATAAAATTGCAAAACAAAAATGTTCATTTGTACAAAGTAGGTAAAAATTATAATTAAAAACATAAACATTCGAAATAACTACATAACAGGTTATTTTGCCTCCGATCCATATCTTTAGATGTGTTTAGGTCCCTAAAAATCAGTAGGTATTTATTATTGTTTTAATTTCTAAATTCATTTTCAGTTATTCCTGTTTGCAGAAAGGAAACTATTTATTTTAACGAGGATGTCACGACTCCATTCTTGTACGATGGGAAAATAACTTTGTCATTTGAAGAATGATTTCAAGTGCTTTTTCTGAATGTCGACATCTCAAAAATCTGCACTGAGCGCCCGAACTGCGTAATGCGTAACTGTGGGTTTGTGATCGATTTACGTTAAGGGACCCTTCTGACTCGCTGACAACCGACCTGGGTTCATTTGAACGTCGTGGACCAAGTGCCAGAGTATTTGAAGTAAATGGCAGTGAAGTTGTAAATAGCTGCGGTAGCCAAGGGAGAAAGGAAGATATAGCAAACCTCAAGAAGAACGAGTACCTTGTGAAAACTGTTGTTAGTAGACAAAGACGATACACTGATTTCCACAGAACTGCAACCGTCATTCTTGACAGCACTGGAAATGAATTGCAGTTGGGACTTATACGACTTATACAATATGCCTTTGTCGGTGAAGAGCACAAGATCAGTCCACAGAAGTATCAAAAAACCCTTTTATTCTCACTGCACCATTAACAAGAACGCTGATACAGCAAGAAGTACGTGGATGTAGGGGTCCATCCTCAATATTGATCTGGCAGTGGAGCAAACAGGCGCCATAGTAGGTTGCAAAGAAACGGCAGATATGCCAAGGGACAAGAAGCAGGTAACGAATGCTAGAAGCGTAATCACTTCCAAAAAAGGAAGATGAATTTTGAAGTTTGCTCAGTATGGCCAAGACCGACCAAACTGTCCGGCCCCGAGAGTTGTTTTCAGCACCGATGATCAGATAAAAGATATCATCGAAGAGTGCTGCAATCACAATACAACAAGCATTCCGTTGATAGACACAACATTTAATGTCGGTGATTTTTACGTGTCGTCCACAATATATCAAAGTAGTAAATTCTGTTATGTGGACACTGGAAAACGAGCCAACCTACCAACCCCGGCGATGTTCCATGTTACAAGAACAAAGAAGGACTATCAAGCATTCTGTCATGCTCTTCTCGAGATAAACGAGAACATTGAATTAGTCAACTATGTTGGAGACGACAGGGATAAGGCTCAAGCAGGGTTCATGATACCTCTTAAAGGTGCAACCTTTTTTCCATGTATGAAACATGTTCAGGATGAGGTAGCGAGAAAGCTAACGGCGTTAGAACTTAGCTCACTCAAGGCTGCTATTCTGGCAGACATCTTTGGGAGCTATTTAAAATATGATTTCTGATTTCGTGCAAAAAGCTGACGCTCTTTATTGCAAATGGGATGCACAAGAAAAAGAGGTACGGCATGGAAAAAATCATGAATTTTTTTCATACTTCAGGCGCCACATCGAGCAAGACATGCTCAAAGGCATGATCCTGCTGGTGCGTAGATCCCCAGGCCTCCGTGATGAGTTTTTTTACAATAATGATTTTAAGAGTAAGATTCGTGAGAAAAAGATGGAGAACAGTGCGGGCTAAAAGGTGAACACAAAGTGCACGTGGGTAGAGGTCATCGAAGTGTACAAAAAAACTAGTAGAAAGCACCAGAAGGGACATGCATCGTTCAATACTGCACATGGGATCTTATGGTCTTTCCTCATCTCTTAAACATCTGGAGCGAAATGCAGTTGAACGGGCGAAAATGTCAGTTTTTGTGGTGATAATAGACCGTAAGAAGTTGTTTTTGTAAAGGACACAAGTGCCAGGATGTGCTATGGTTTCAAGGGAAAGGCCAAGGAAAAACCTTCAGACGCACCGGGCCCACCCCCTTACAACATTTTTATTCGTCACCTGGAGAGGAGGGTATACAGATGGCGAGGTGACAATAAACTGAATATTTCAAAACATCCAGAAACGGTCTATTATCATCATCCAAGAGATGCTGCAGCAATTTGGAGGACGGAAAAAACCTAGTTGTACACGAAGATGTAGGAAGCAACCTTGCTGCAAGTCACTTCCAGCTGCTTTTTAGAGCTTTTGGATTTGGGTATTAAGACAAGTTGTCTGATGGGGATATAAGTATGTAATCCATGCAGGTTATTTTCACGGTATCATATTGGTCCTGGCGAAAACTGAAAACGTTTACAAAAAAAAGAAATTACATCGTAATTGCATATAGCAAGGGATGGAAATTTCCCCTGTGCATCCTCGTTCATTATAGTTCCGCTTGTAAGCACCAACTGAACATGACTACATTGAAAACCACCACTAACATGAGATTCGTTGGCTTGTTTACATTATTAAATGAATTTTTCGCAACACGTGAATTTCGAGATTTTGAAGTGTGCATGTTTCACAGCGCTTGTCTTTGGCCAATTTTCTAAAGGCTTGCACGGCAAGTCACTTTAATTTTTCATGACTCTGAATTTTCCCGTTTTCACGAAATCCGCAAAATGAAAAAGTGTCGCCAAAAAATTATGTGCTAAGTTTGTTGTATATATGAAGTTCGCAATTGCGAGATTTAGCTTAGGAGTTCGCAATCTCCTTCATATCTGTTATTCGCCACTCCAAAAAGCCTTTCAGTGGGAACCCAAATAGTAAATTTGTGTAGGACTGAAAGACTACAGAATGTTCAGTTTCGGCCGTGTTCGCCTGATGTAAGGGTCATCCACAAAACGCTGCCAGTTTAGGTTATCGAGCTGATTAGAAGTTTTTTTCGAAGTGAATTAATAATTGTATTGTCAGCTGTAGTTGTTTGTGCCATTGAAGTCCCACTACACGTTACTTCAGCTTTATTTATGGGTGTCCGTTAAAAATTTTAAAGACCAATCTTATCAGCGGCCAACCTCAAGCTTTACTCAGTTGGACGATTCTACCACTGAAATGCCTTAATCGGCAACAGCATATACACTAGAGCTTACCGTAGTGGGAGTTACCTATCGAATAATTATAAGTGATACCAGCATCTTTTAGTTACTACAAATCATGTTGGTTTGTTTGTTTATTTTTATGTTCCATTTTCTACTAATGGAAGTCTAATTGCAAGGGAGGGAAAAAGGGAAATCTGAAATTGAAAGAAATTATAAACTGAAGGCAGTGAACGTTTTTCTTTCTTTTTTCTCTTATCCTAGAGAGGATTAGAAATGAAGATTCGAAATGTAGCATGCCTTAATCACCAATACAAACGAGAAAAGGGAAAGAGGTTTTTTCCCCCTACCCTCGCGGCCAGAACCCAGTTTCTTTCTTTTTGCAGCACAAAAAAGGGGGAAAAGGAAGGAAACTGCTCACCAATTAAAGTAAAGATGGCACTTTGTTTGATACAGTCAACAACACAAGCCTAGAGTCCCGTTTTTCATAAGCCAGTTTGGCAAATTCTGAATTACCCTGAAAGTTAATCCAGATTATTTACAGTTACAGTTTTGTTACAGTTTTAAGATTCCAAATTAATGTGAGAGTAGAGGGTTCATATCTCAAGAGAAGGACGTTTGTTTGTGTAATGACAATAACGACATTTGTAATTGTATCGTGACAATAGCGACAATTAGTAAAATTGACGCTTGCTCCACTTTGTATCATTGGCAAACCAGCCTAACGACCGGTTTTTCGAAAGCCAGTATGGCAAATGATTAACCAGGAAAAGTTAATCTAGTTTATTTGTACATATACAGTTACAGTTTTGTTACATTTTGAAGAGTGAAAACCAATATGACAGTAGACGATTCATAACTCAAAAGAAGAACACTTGTGGATATAGCGATAGTAAGCGCCGGCTTAATGTTGTGCCACATTTGTTGGTTTAACCAAGTTAGAACGTTTAGCACCCAAGTTATGTGATCTTTGACCAACTTTTTTGTTGAATGAATGTTTTGATTTCAATATTACATTCTCACACATTGTACCAAAGTTGTATCATTTAGTTGATCCAAGGAATTCCTCGAGCACTTTGCAGTGTCAGGTGTTAGATCTTATGAGTCTAAAAAAAAAGCAGGCCACAGTTTGGATTACTTTTATGTGTTTGTCGAACATTGCCTAACTCAATAATGTTGAGGTTCTCACAGCATAAAGCAATTTCGTGGATCGCAGATCCCCACAACTCGCCCCATGAACAAATTAGGTTTGGCAGTTGCCTACCTAACAAGCTCGTGAAAACGACGATTCGAACATCATCAACCAAACAAAATAGAACTCACCCCCATCCCTTGCCCCCATTGTTTAGCCGGGGCTTTTAATTGTTTTGCGTGTTAAGCAAATAACATTATGTACATAATGCATTCCCGAAGTCCCGCATGGCGTCCACGAATCATTGTCGCTTAGTTTGATGGGAGTACACTGTACCACTTTTAATACGGTTGCCCAGCTATTCACATCTGTATTCATGAGTTGGCTCACAGGAGCCTTTGATTATTAGATCGAGTTAATGTTACTGAGTCTAAGTACACAATAATGCCTCGAAAAGTTTTATACTTGAAATGGCTGCCATCATAGTAAATAATAGCTTGTTCTTGAAATGTGTTCAAATTGTTTAATTGTACTGGGCATATCAGAAACTGCTTCCCTGAATTCTCTTTTCTATGAAGAAAGGTTTTTGTACCACTGTATGGAGTAACACTAAAAACGAGAATGAGTTCAACTACCGTGCATTGATATGCATCGATGTTGTGCTGGATTGTATTTCGTTATAGCTCTCTTGAAAATGGGTATATCCTGGTTGAGGCAAGGCTTTTGGTACCACCTACATATGTTTCGCACAGAGTCCCGTACAAGTACATCGTATGGAAAGCAAACAGAAAAAAATCACGAGAGAAAGGAGAGTATTTGTGGGACCGTTTAGTTGGCTGGGGATTTGCAAGCAACAGAAGCCTTAACATTCCAAAAGACTACTGTAAACCAGAAGGTATTTCTCGTTATCATGTATTAATATATGGGTTTGTTCAATCAATCACGTGTAATCATTTATTGCTACATTTCTATTTTATCTGGGTGTTAGTTCCACTGGGGCAACTACATCCTTAATTATTTCTATAGTACTATATTCTTTGTCTGGTCAACATTGTTCATGTGTCAAGATGCGAAGAGCAACACTCTGGCACAGTCATGAATGGCATGGGGTGTCGCTGATTTTTCGTTGGTCTTCTTGTAAAAACAAGCGCAAACAAAAGTGTATGCCAGGACATCAAGGCTAACACGAAGTAACAATGTTCTCCTTTTCAGGCGGTAACCTAAGAAATTTACCGCCTGATGCACCACTTATTACCGCCTAAAATCCCTTGAAATTCTTGAAAATTCAACGGGTAAAAGAAAATGTAATATATATTTGTTTCATCAATGTTATGTAGTCGGTATATGATCCTTGCAAAAGAAAAAAAATCAATCACACAGCTTTGTTTTGTGAGTGTTTTTTATTCCTTTCAAACTGTGAAGCAAGACCCGTAAGTTATCTTTTGACGGGCTTTCTGTCACAATTCCACGGTAGCAGATGTCATTTCTTCTCAAGTGCGTGTCTGTTGTTCACGTTCAGTAGTTCAGTAGAGGTAAACAAATATGTAATATGTTAGCAACGAGAAATCAGTTAGTTGGACTTACCCATAGAAAGTATCAGCTTGAGAAAACTCGTATTGCTGAACTGATTGACCAACACTCACGTGTGGTGATGGAAAAGGCAGTCTTCATCATGAAATGCTCTTCGTTCAGGTCAAAAGTGTTTATTGTTTAAAATGTATTTTCAAATGACGCATTGAAAGAAGTCTTGAAACTAAAAAAGCCTTCAAAACGTGGCTGAAAAACGAATGTGTACATTTAAACATTTGTAGCGAATTTCGGTGCGA
The DNA here is from genome assembly GCF_977016875.1 of Pavona decussata. Taxonomy (NCBI): domain Eukaryota; kingdom Metazoa; phylum Cnidaria; class Anthozoa; order Scleractinia; family Agariciidae; genus Pavona; species Pavona decussata. The sequence goes on along the minus strand of NW_028145434.1, from coordinate 201,308 downwards.
TTTTAGAAAAGACCAAATGCATTTCCACAGACTTGTGACCAGCACAACATAGTACTATTTAAGTGACTTTTAATAGTATTGTCCTTCCTACCGTCATTAACTTTGGGTTAAGATACAGAGAGCAGCACTTCAGTTTCATCCCCCACCATACGATGTTCTTTCATATTAAACCATCAAAAAATTGCCTCAGCTTGCAAAAAACCTTCCTCCTTCTTCTCTCCCAACAAACTTTAAGCTTTCTCGTCAGTAGGTACATTTTGTTTCATTGCCATTCTCATGTTCATGGTGCCCTGAATTACTTGCTTATATTTATCGTTTTCTCTTATAAAGTATGCGTTTGCTTAAAAAATTAATTTTGGTATGAAGAAACTATAATGAACGTTATTTCAGCCGGCCTAAAATATTTAGGATCACAGTTTGAAAGTCAAACTAAAATTGCGAATCAATAGAACTATGGAATTCGTGCGACAGGTCCCTGTTCCGCACACTAGCGGCCAGCAGAGAAAACGAAGATTTGTGAACCTTCAATCGACTTTACATTCAAAGTACAAAAAGAGGATTTCGCTGTAAAAATTTAACAGAAGTCTGAGAAAATAAAGCAACAACTTGTGCTCGGGCGCGATAAATTTTGCATTCGTGAAAAGAAACAAGCTTTCTTCACTAATTTTTTTTAAACTGTGTGATTGTCGGTGCTACAAGGTCAGGAAACAAGCACACTGGCGGTTCACCTTTGATATGTAACTTGAATTATGTGACAATTTCTAGGCCAAATTTCAGCTCAGCACTGTTCGTCTAAGCTACCGGGGCCACATACTGCCTACACATTTGCAAGATGTGACTGCAATCATGCAGGCGATTTGAAAAAGAATGCTGATGTTTGGAAATAAAACCACACCAAACGTCGTCGATTAGCAGATATGAGGGCTATTCCTTTAGTTCTAGTTTAAAAACCAAAAACTGGGGAATTCGTGAAAGGTTTCAGGAAATTTGGTCATTTTTGTTGAATGTACGCAATCATGTAGCATAAACTAACAAGCATTTCCTTGAAATAACAGAAAATTTTTTTTTTGAGAAAACCGACCTCTTCAGGCAGTGAGTAAGGGCTTGGGGGAGGGCCCTTCAAAGGACCCCCCCCCCTCCTCTGAACCATTACCCCCCCCCCCCCCCCCCACCCTAGCCTACGGGCCTGGAGACACAGTACATTAAAAGTAAACACTCTCACAAGGACCTGAAGCCAATCAAAAACAGCGCATTGTAAACAAAGTAAGTAGTCTGACATGGCCCCAAAGCTAATCAGAGACATGGCATATTCTCAACACAAATAATCATTTTCACACTGGCCCGCAGTTGATCAGAGATATGACACATACTTAATAACATGAACACTCGGGTAAGGTCCCGAAGGCAGTCAGAGACAGCATGCATTCTCAACAAAATAAGCACTCTAACAAGATCCCCAAGTCAATCAAGGAAACAGCGCTTAGTCAACAAAAGGAGCACTTACCCAAAGGCCCCAAGCTTATGAGACTGACAAGGGCCCAAATGCAATCAGAGACACAGCCCATCCTCAACAGAATGAGTACTGTAACAAAGCCGGAAACAAATTAGAGACAGCGCATTCTCAAAACAATAAGCACTTTGACAAGAACCCAAAGCCAATCAGAGACACAGTCCATTGTCAACAAAATAAGAATTCTGACAAGTGCCCGAAGCCCAAATCAGAGACGAAAGGATTCTCAATAAACTAAGAACTCTAACAAGGGCCCGAAGGCAATCAGAAAAACAAACATAGTATCAACAAATAGACACTCCGACGGGTCTGAACTGGTCAATCGGAGGCACAACAGGCACAGAACAAATAAACACTCTTACAAAGGCCTGAAACGACTCAGAGGCAAAACGCGGCTTTAGCAAACAGACAATCTGACAAGGGGCCGAAACTAATCAGACTCACTACAGTATTAACAAATAACCACTCTGACTAGGTCTAGGAGCCAAAAGTACACTAAAAGATACATTCTGGCCCAAATTCCGACGCCTGCAAAGGTGCACTGAGGCATTCTTTTTATGAAGTACGCGGACGCATAAAAACTATTTAGTTGCACGTGGTAGCAACTTATCACCCATGAAGGAAAGGGAAAATGGAAAATCAAGATCTACTGAATGCTAAATTGTAAAAATGTAAAGGAGTTTAATGCTTGAAAAGTTTTAGAAATGAGTCCAGTTGATGTGGAGAAACTACGTGTTGTCGTTGGACTTGTCAGAAACTGACAAGACCTCAGGTATTAGGAAAATTTCAAACACGTTAAAGGAATTTATGACGGCGAAGACATAGACAGCGTACTAGATAAATTAAGTAAAGAAGACGAAGAAATCTGGCGTAAAATTGACTGAAGAAGCAAAACCAAAGAAGCCACCACCACAGAATTAAACAAATCCCAAGAACAAATATGCTGTGACGACGAAAGACCTCTTAGTATTCTTTGTACCCTATCATCAATAAATTGAGTAAAATTAACTGTTGTGGCACTCTTTGCAGGATTGTATCTCATCAAGCAATCTGTGTTCGGTGTGTTTGAAACCTTACAATAAGTGACCTGTATCCGTTTAAAAATTTGAAAATTTTGGAATGCAAAGAAATGTGAATAAAATTGTTGTTGTTGGTGGTGGTGTTTGCACAGACTTTGCGACTTGCGTAGTATAGTAGTATTCAAATGCCTGAAAATGAATCCTTGAATAGGGTACAGCAAGCTTTTGTCCGGCTGTCAAGTGGCTTCTAACGATTCCTGGTATGTTTATTGTTATGGAAGAATATGAGCACTTTTGAACAAAAGATAAACCCTTGAAAATGTGTACATTTTTCATGCTTTTTTGTGTTAATACTTCCCTTTCCGGAAAGTTCCTTCTTTTTTTTCTTTATTTATACAGCGGTGTGGCACCAGTATGATGACACAATCTTCAGCTCGCCCTTCTTTTTTTTCTTTATTTATACAGCGGTGTGGCACCAGTATGATGACACAATCTTCAGCTCGCCCAACTGGTTTGAAAAAGCGCGCAACATAATGCCAATTCTAAAGAGCATGGATCCTGTTGAAGGAAGGATCATTGCGACTCGGGCATTACTGCCTCCTTGGAAAGGGTTCCTAGTGGACAACGTAGATACAAGTTTGACTGCCTGGGATGCAATAGAAGTTATCAAGAATTTGGCTTATTGTATGACACAAACACAGGCAGAGGAATATGGTGTCTACAGAAGGAATGTTCCATCGTCTTTTGACTTTGAAAGAGTAGGTCACTACTTTATCAGTTTCTATGTTCATTTTACTGACTTGTTAGAAGCAAGGGAGAGCACACGATTATGCTAGAGTTCTTTCCACTAATGCCTCTAATTCCGGAGTCAGTGTCTTATGTGATTGAGTCTGTCATTTATTATCGCCTTGTGCTCGTAATGAATCACTGGTTTTCTCCCTTGACAATGTAAAACATTATTTTCAAACCAATTCAATCTGGATACAGAAGAGATCCATAAAAAGCAGCTGGGTCTGTCGCTTCTTGTGCAAATACCCTGAAGTCATTCTATTGTCTTTAAATAATTTCTGGCTATTGCTACAACCTTTAAGTAATGATGAACTGAAAGGTATTTCTGCAATTCTAGTAAATGGCACAGTAACTGGCTTCATCATTTATGACTCAAAACATCATTTCCAGACTTGTACCAATAACACTTGGCTCGATGATGCAGTAATTTCGAATGAGCAGTTGAAGGCATCCAGGCACAGATGTGAGGAAGTGAGGAACACTTGACTTTTCACGAAATTGAACCCGTAGCTACATATCCAGGGAATCGCTTCTTACACCAGCACGATTTGGTGTTCTGTACTCAATGAGTCATGCCGTGTTGATACAAGTTTACACAGTTAACTTATTCATTCACTGTTTCTTATTTGCCATTCATTTCTGTTTAGTTGTCAAATTGTTCCATCATGTTCTCTTTTTTACTCCTTAGATTCTAAAGGACTTTTTCAAACCCAAGATTCACCAAAATTATTTACCACCGTCAGATGGCCAAGAAAGCAGCGGAAAAGTTCCTCGTCTGGTGTCATCAGTTGCAATTGCTTATGTGCTGTTTACTCACAAAGTGCATCTTGATGATGAAGATTATGCCAAATTATTTTCATCTTTGATACTCTGGCCAGATCCCAACAAAACATCTTGTACTGCATTTCGCAAGCTTCTCAACTCCTTTCCTAGTGGGGAATGGCAGTGAGTGTTTCCCTATTGTATTGTATTGTATTGTATTGTATTGTATTGTATTGCGTCAGTACTGAATACTAGCGCTTGGAAATGTAAAAGTAAATGTCATCATTTTTATTGATGTATTTGACGTTCAGCCAAATAGTTGTTTCACAAAGTGTGTTATCCTTAACAAAGCTTACAATAATTCGTAGTCCTTAACAAAGGACCATGAATGTAGCTTTCCCAAGTTGGTTTACCTCCCTTGGCTCTTTTAAATCATTTTTGAAGAATACGTATGTCTCTTTTAAAGTCAGTTTTTTTTATATGGACCTGGCGTGTTCGTGGTCCATTTCACAGGATTCTTCATGTCACCCATCATAGATTAATTTCTTATTTCTGTATATATCTTAAATGTTTTTAATCCTTTGGGTGGCTGCCTTGCAAGGCTCTGAGTTTCCCGTTGGCCCCTTTCCCTCTTAGGCAACCTTTTTAATATTTATGTAATTATCTGTACTATTCATATCTATGTGGATTGCCCAATAAAGTTTGATAGAAAAAGTTGAACCCATGACCATGCACCACCTGTACTATCTGACTGCTGAAACTGAAGAAAGATTCTTCGTTAGCTAGGTCATTTACGTTTTTTAGGTTACATACTGCTAGTTTGTTATCATAGCAAACCTAGTAAATTACCTAATTGTGGCTCGCTTCCGGTCTCTCTATAACTCCAAGCTGTTACAAAAGGTCATATATTAGAGCAGCGGTTGAGACTAATAACTTTACCTTTGTAGTCATTCGTAGAAAATATTAATGCAGTTTACTTGCCTACGAACGTACTGACTGACTGCATTCCCGAGCTGCCATGTTTTGTTTGTCTTGTCTTTGTCTGCCAGGAATCTCGGGGAGGCAATTCAGGCCATTTGCAGATATGCTGCCAGGGAACGTAATGACTTACATGACTGGCTGTTTGCAGTGCCTTTGGTTCACTTCCTCACTCAGACATCAGAACCATTTAGTAATGCAGTGTTGCTTATGGAGGAGCCTGAAGGTAAAGATGACACATGGTGGGGTGGAACTGGATTTGGAACGAGTTCTGTGAGGCAAAGGAATCTTACAGGGAACAGGTAATGATGATTCTCTGATACATTATTCATGTTACTGAATATTTTGGCAGAACTGCTTTCAAATATGTGTGAGAGTAAATGGTACGTGAATCAAACTGTATCCACCTTTTGTGATGTTAACATGTTACCAATTTTTAAGTAGAAGAAATACGAAGTGGAGCTGGAAACATCTCAACATTCTTTCCATAAAAATAGACTGAGCACCCTAGAAAAGCTGGATCCACAGAAAAACTGACGTCAGCAGACGGTCAAACATGCCTGGGTACAGCGTAAAATGGCAAAACGATTTCAGGCAACAAAACATTCAAATGCTTTTAAAACGATGCAAGAAAGTGTTACTAGCTTCAATCAAACTTGGCCATTATGTTTCAACTTCCTTCCATCTATGGGTGATCAAGCATATGAAGCATTTTTATCTACAAAGTTAAGATTAAAGATCAAAATGTTGGAGCCGTGAAACACAGTGTGGCTTGTAGAATTTTACGTTCGACCACTGTATTTGTTAATCTCCGGTCTATGAAACTTTGTAATCATCTAAGTGAATTGTATACAATTCATGCGTTTGAGAGAACCGAGCTTTGGGGCGATTTTTTAAAACTTCCTGGTATGAAATAAAAAAAAAATCAATTCTACCCTCCCTTAACTGAAAAAAACAAACAAACAAAAACAAAACACAAATCATGATGGCGCTACTTTTTCTCGTGTCTTAGCTGTCCTTCTTCTTTGATAAACTTGTTGTCACCTTTGTTTGAGCTGGACCCTCTCTTCAGAAGGACGTTTCTTCTGGTAGTTCCTTGTCGAGCATTTGGCAAAATTGCATCCTCAGGCAGATTTGCACCCGTTGAAATATACACCACACTTGCCAGGAGTTTGTCTGAAAGGGATTTCATCATATCAGATGAGGTACATATTTAATGGATATATTTATAACTTTAACTGAATCGGGATAAGTTGCCCCAAAGTGTTCTAGTTTTGTGGATTGTTGCTCTTAGCCTTGACTGAATGTATCATTTCAGAATCTTTTGCTGTCATTCTTAAATCAACTATTTCACCCTAAAATACACATACATGTATGTCAACATAATTCTCCGATCTACCAAAACGTTCACACAATGATTTCTTTGTAATATCAATGCCAGGTAGTTCAGGCTGACAGATACTACGCAATGTTATGCACACTTTATTAAGTTTCCAAGGCCTACTCAGCTTTTGCGGTTTTTCTTGGGCGATACGTCCAGCCAAAGAGTTGAAGGTTTCACTTACCATGCAAAGCGTTGGCGGTTTTTTTCGTGTAAGCATGTAAGCCATTAAAGAGAGGTGTTAATTTCATGAGGTTGCAGCATGGCATTGGAAGACATATTGCGGGAAGACGAAATAGAGTCACCCTGCTTATTGCACAGACACCTCACGGTTTAAAACAGTTGAGCTGGCACAGTCACATCTTGGCTACAAAGCAGTATATCGACTGTGAAAGCTGTTGAATCTGTTAAACTGGGTCGCACGAACTAAAGTAGGCAATAATTACTGCTGTCCTCTAGATAGTTTTGGACGGGTGATCAGACTGTTCTGGGAATCAGGACTCCAGTTTTCGGTGTCATGCTATGTTGCCGTTGACAACTTGGTGTAGTATAAGATGCCTATTGTTTCATTCCTCACTTCAGTGAACTTGTTTTTTGAGGTTTTTATTTAGATGGTATTATAAAAATATTATGAATTCTGTATTCAGTTCAATCGAACTCACCTTTCGCGTTAGACAATGAGTGGAACAATGTTTAAGGACAACGTCAAGTGTGAACTGTAGTTCAGAGCTAGGAATTTTTTTGTCCTAAAATTGTGTTTCTTTGCACCCAAGCTGCAACAAAATATTTTGGAGCCTTTGTTATGTTGTCATTTCATGTCATGTCATGTCATGTTAGTAAAACAATCATATTCGAACGTGCTCTATATGAACTGATTTATCCATTTTAGCAATATAAGCCATGTCGGCGAACCCTCGTAGAATTATTGTTAATTGAATACTCTTTCATTAGGAGGATTGTTGTATTAGTTTAGGGCTTATGAAGCCTGAGCCAAACATTCTGCTTCGTTTATTTTACTTTATGTAGGAGGAAGCTGTTTCCACCTGCTTGCATTTAACACAGGAAGTTGTCAACAAAGCCATGGAAATCAGGACCAAAAAGTAAGGATTGTGATGTTTTTTTTTGAAAGTAGTGTTTAGTATTGATTACATATAATCATCGTCATGGGGAAAGATTGCAAGCATTTGAGATTATTTATAAAATGCTTGATTTACACTACAATAGGTTTTAATACGCCTGTTGCTGAAAGTTTTTTTTTTACTTCATTTCCTCTTAGATGTCCCTCTGCTGATGATCTTGTCATTTTGAAGCAAGAAGCCATTCTCTGTGCCAAGTCTTGTTTGCAGATTCTAAAGGCTCTTGTTAACTCTCGTTGTGAAATACAACTGTTGCTTGATTGTTTACGTAGTATTGGGACATACATCTCAGAGGAAGGCAACACAGGTGTGCTAGAGAAAGAAGACAAAAACTGTTCAAAACAAACGAGCAAAATAGTTGGGGAGAGTTTTGAAGTTGTAAAGAAATGGTTAAAGAAGACGTTACTCAGCAAACTTCCGTGTTATCTTACAAGTGAAACAGACAAAGAGCTTGAGGTACATGCATGTTTACCGCATGTTTACCTGAATTTAGTTCTTTAATTGTGCGTGGAAAAATTGAAAGGCAGCTAGAATTAGTAGCAAGGCGTTTTCTCTTTATATGTCTTAAACGTTGTTCCTGTTACAATGCACACTGAAAACTAGACCAAACCAAAATACCTCAAGGCTGTGCAAAAGCCAGTTTTCTGTACCGCTGCATTTATTAATGAGGTAAGTGCTAAGCGTGATTTACTTCTCCCGGAAAATGATGTTCTGACAATTTCTAATAGTCAAAGGAGTGATCTTTACCGTATGAACTTAATCAGCCTGTGAGAAAAGGGCATGTTAGTGAGTCTGGTTTTTCAATGGGAGTCAAATCCATGACCCAGTACTAGTCAGCTGACCAGCAGAAGTGCAATATTAACTTTTTAACTACAACCAAGTCTCTGCTAACTGGAACCTCCTGCAGACAAACACCTCACTAAAATGGGTACTCTTTGGTGGTCCTAGCCACAGACTAACACTACACTTAGCGCATACCGGTACCTTTCTTCTTAAGGTTGTGAGTGTGTCAGCACGTGCTGAAATTAGCTGAGACAGACAGAGCAAGTGGTCTCTTAATTTCGTTTGCTATGGAATTTAAAGTGCTAATTTTCTTCAAATCACCCAGTGTGTATGTGCGGAAGCTTATGTAGGGTCGAAATTTTAGAGAAAGTCAGGTCGCAAGGAAGTGAATAACCCAAACTAATTGCATTTTTTTATGTTTGCCTTGGGAACCCAATCTCGTTCTCAGACTGTGTTCCTTTTGGTCAAGAGCAAGGAAGCAAGACGTTTGGCCTCCGCTGACCTTAGCACATGTGGGTTCTGAGGACGAGATTGTTGGGAACCCAGTTAAATCTAGCCCGTGTGCAATTACCCAAAAAATCAAGACAATGTTTTTATGACCATGTATAAAAGAAATCGAATTTTAACAGAAAAAAGTTTCATATATTGGGGATTTTCATTTGAGAAAGGTAAAAGAAAAATTGCAACGCATCGTTGTGTTCGACCGTACGTGGTAGTTTTCATCTCTCCATAGCTAAGTTCACTTGTGATATTGAACTTTCTCCCAACTCTTCACTCTCTGTCTTATTAATTTTACAAGAACTTGGTACTTAGTTCTGTTTTTGCCATGTGATCATCTTGCCATGGCCAGTAGACAAAGTTCTGATTAATTGGTGCAAAGTGTTAGAGGAATATCTCAATAACGATTTCGCCACACTTTATTTCGTATCACAGGTAAGTTCATGTAATTGCCTACCTTCGAGTAGGAAAGGCTAATCAAGGCAGATAACCAAATAATGTTAGCAGCAATTTTTGAAGCTCAAACGGTAATGAAAAACAGCATTAGTGTTTCATCGAGTGAAAGCTCTTGACTACGCCTAGAATTATTGCTTTAAATGTTGATATAACTTTTTCGTCTCATTATTGTACTCTCTTAATCGTTTACTGTTTCTGTCGAGCGGTAATACTGATTATTAAGTCTGCGTTTATTAAATTGCACAGTACTTGCTTAGATTAGAGTGCATTATGCACTGTGAGTCCTCATTTCAGTCATGGACCCCTGAGAAAATGTTTCTTTCAGCTCTCTGGTTAAAGAGTAAATTTAACACCGGGTGTCATGAGTGACCAATGATGAATTGAAAACGGAAATGCTTGTGAAATTGATGATGGAAAGCCAGTAACACTGAAACAGTACGGGAACGTTTGCAGTAAAAGCAATCAAACACGAATCCGAAATGCTTATTATTTTTCTGCATCAGTGTTGCGTTATCATTTTTAAAACTTTTAGATGGTAAAAGCAAGAAGAAGCTCCAGGTTATTGGAAAAAAAATAAGTCACGCTGTGAGCTATTTTGGTTACTTTTTGTAGCAAGTTTTCATGAACTTTGATGGATTTGTAGGTTTGGACAAATTTACTGTCTATTGAATGGAAAAGTGAGGGATGTCAAGAACGTTGGAGACGCAATTTGTCAGAGTTGTTGAAAATGCGTTTGGAAGAGGTAAGACACGATATTTTAAAAAGAATATATTATCGTGGTCCAATGAGTAAGTGGTGGGTTTCTGTGTGTTCAATATGGTAATTCAAGGCATACGAGAGTAAAATAAGGATACCAGGTGAAAAGGCAGGCTGCATGGCTAAATATCTTTTTCGGGGTACTTGAAAAAGACGAATTTACAGCAATCTGTACAAAATAATAAGGCTTCATGCCCAGAGGTAAGGCTTTGACCTATTGCAATTAACTGACCATTCATCGAAGTCAAAAGGCTGGGAGCCATCTGAATCCAAGTCGAGGTTGCGAAATATTGAATGAAAGGGCAACTAGTTACTGTTCTACATTTCCTATTGTGCCAGGTTTAACCCAGAAAGTGAATGTGCACATCTCTAAGTGATGGATTTGGTTTTTCTGTGTAGTGTGACTGCAATGATTTGGTTGAAGTCTTCACCAAAGCCAATATGGCAACTCACCAGAACTGCGTTCAAGACTTAGTGTCTGAAGTAACGTTTAGAAAAGTTGAAAGCATGCTTCAGGTGAGATAATACAGTAAAGAAGTAAGCTTATAGAATGTATTTTATATTACCCAACTAAATACAACCTATTGGTGTCATCCACAAAGCCAAAGGTATTGTACAATGTTAATCGGATTTGTTAATTGGAAGCAGTAAATTACACCTAAGTAAGCAATTTGGTTCGGTTTAACTGTAAGCACTACAGTAGTGTTCATCTTAACATTGCGTCTATCTCACTGATTGAAGCTCATTTTCTATGAACAGAAAGGAAAAAAATTGGAGAAAGCTGCCTCTTTTGCTTAATTATTTGGTTTTAATGTTTCGTCCAAGAAGTCACGCACTATCATTTGTCCTGTGTCCTTTTGGTTAAGAACGAAGACGCTATCAAAGAGATTAATCATCAATCCGAGAGAAAGAGGAAACTTTCAGACATACAGCAGCTTACTTAAATATTTTTTGAAAGTTCAACTCCAAGAACAATCGGTTTAGGCAGTGTTGACCTCAATGTTGTTGCATGACAAATGCCCATCTCCTCTAAAAAGGTTAAAGAATAACACATCCAAGTATCTTAACTTTAGAGGGGAAGTGAAGGTGAGGAAGTGGTCAACAACCTGTGGAAGCATGGACTGGAGTCTCCCCAAGCCTCGAAGTGTCGAGATCTGCTTACTTTGATGCTAACAAGATGTTGGCCACAGTCACCAGGAGACCCAAGCAAAGCAATTCTCAAGCACGTTTTAACATGGAAACTATGGCCCTGTTTTCTTCAGAGATTTGGTAATTATTTCCGTTTTACCACTAAGTGGGTAATTCCCTTTGGCATGTGTAACGAACCAAGAGCATTTCAAAGTCTTAGCATTCATGTCCTATGCACCTTAAAAGCACGCCTTCCTCCTGCCTGGCAGTTCGTGTCATCCTTTTTTCCTCGTACATTTGTCTTTTTTGTTTAAAAGAAATATTAACGAGAGAATGTGACGTTTCGGCGTCATTCTGCCATTATCAAATGTAAATTATTAAGGCTGTAGGTTAGAATTTATGGCAGTTTAAGTGTGAAAATGAGTAATGTCAACTAAGTAAACAATATCAGCTAAGTAAACAGTTTTGCACGAATGGAGTCCGCTTACGTGTTTAAAGTAGGTCTTCTTTCCTTAATCAATAGCATTTAATAAATCAAACATTGCAACTTCCCTCTGCATTTTTTAGGATGTTAAATTGTCCGTGCAACCCGATTCGCATTACTTTGCCTTTAAAGACCAAATCTCAGCTGAAATTGTACGGAGAGATTGACGTGATCTTTCCTTGAAGATTAGAAAAAATCTTCAACAATTTACAACCCATCTTCACGAGTAGGAAACTCATCCAAGACCTCCCCAGTAAAAATATAATGTGATCACTCTGTGATCACACAGTGATCACACGTAAAAACTTTTACATGTGATCACAGATGTGATGTGATCAGAGATGTGATCATGGGTGTGATGTTAGGTTAGATCACAGGTTCTGATCACACATAATTGTTAGCACTGTGATCACAACAAGTGTGATCATGCTTGTGATCACAGTTACCCTTATGATCACAGTATTAACGTTGTGTGAACTACATAAGAACATAAAGCACAAAAAACAGGAAGTTAAACAAATTGTACAATAATGTAATAACAACAACAAATTTTGTTACAGTAACTGTCAAAAACGAGCTACATAAATGTGTATATAAAATACTGCCCCAAAGTAATAGCCTTTCAGTGGCTATTTGAGGCGGGGGCAGAACTTCCATTAAAGAACGGCGCAGTCTGTTGTGCAGTGGAATAAGCTAAAATAGTATACAGTTTGACAAGTTGAGAACCACAAGGGTAACCGTGAACTAATATTTTCTTACAGTTCAGAAGGATGCTAACCGTGAATCACTTTCGACCTAAAAATTCGCTGTTATTGTATTATGCGATCGTCATGTTGCTCACCTCAATAATTGGAACGTTCTTCAATATTCTTTCCCTTGTGGAAACGTGGACTAAAATACAACTCGCAAGAGTCATTTCGTTTTCAGCAGACCAAAGAAGTCCTCTCAGAGAGTTCTCGATCAGAGTACGAACTTCAAACATTCAAACTTCAAACACCCGCGGCGAACTTCAAACATCCAAGTGGCTACGCAGTCGGAGACAATCCGACAGAACAGTCTGTTGTTTACAAAACGGCCGGGTCCAGATCTTCGCTTCAGAAACCCAAAACATTAAACTGTTTCCCAGACTGATAAGGGAAGATACTTCGCATTGAAAACGTTCCCGCTCTTCTAAGTCAAATTACCAACGGTCGAGTTTATTTTCAGGACCATTTTTGTAACGCGATCAGGTAGTGGTATTAAATTTGAAACAGGTTCATGACGTTTGGCCAATAAGATTAAACCCGCAGATGTCTCAAGAGACCTTTTAGATAAAATTCCGACACGCACGTGTCACGGAACTCAGAGAAAAGGCGCTATATTTCTCGAAACTGAAGTTAGAATCGTACCTTGAAAATATTTTTCAGTGTATATCAGTGCTTTGTCGCGAACATACAAAAAAGCAGCCTTGATTTTTCGCCTTGGATTGAGTAAGTGAAATGAATCGAGCAATTAGAAGGCACCATATTCTACAACAGTAATATCAAGATTGAATTTGATCGTCCAAATAATATTCATTGTTAGTCGTTTAATAAGCTGCTATAAAAATGTTGTACCGGACTGATGAACGCAGAAAAAAACATGTAAGAGTAAGCTTTTGACGCACAAAAAAAAAACCAAACCACGAAACCAGAGAGTTACATGTAACGAAAGACCGGAACGACACGCACTGTGAAAGAAAGATTCAAATTAACGTCCCGAGTTTAGTGCGGTAAGTCATTGGACTGTTAAATTACTGGAGTATGATTTTTTTTACTCCATTTATTGTTAACAGATATTTTGGACCATTTGAATGAGATGGTAATGTTTTTGATTTTCAATTTTACCCTACCCAAACGTGATCACGCCATCACTGTAGAGAATCACGGTCAGTGGAGTGATCACACCCTGATCACGGGTGTGATCACTCCAATCACGCATTGCTGAAGGCGTGATCACGGTGAAAGGAGTGTCACGCCCGTGATTTGTGATCACGTTGTGATCACAAAATATTTTTACTGGGACTAAGAGTGACAGAAAACAATCCATAACTAGTGAATCAGCAATGTGTTGTTTACGAATTCAAATGTAACTTGTGTAATTCAAGGTATGTCGGATACATGCTCTGACACCTCTTTCAATGCATTAATGAACATAGATATTCAGCTACTGGAAACCATCTTCCAGAAAGTCACAACCTTGACCGACCAAATATGAAGAATTTTTAAAAGACTCATTAATAATTCATAAGCCCATTGACCTATCAAATGGTCGATAAAAAATCACGTGCAGTGGTTTAAGAAACCGACCAAACCTCCTCCTTATTAGTATGCGGTGTTTAATGTTTTTCTCTTGACACGCTTTTCCAGGAACGTTTTTGAAGCCATTCAAAAAACTTTAAAGACGTGTGCGCCTCGTGGTTTTAAATCTCGATAAAACACTGCTGCTCGTGTTTTAAACATTACATGAAATTGATCAAGGAAAGGAGACCAACTTTAAACACGCAAGCGGACTCTATCCGTGCGGACATTGTTTAATTAGTTGACATTCATTGTCGCACTTAAACCGCTCTAAATTCTAATTTTAAACTGCTTGTATTGCTATTTGATTGATTTTGTTTTTGTGACACCATAAGACCATATTAACGTTTGTTAGTCGGTTCCCTTTTTACCACTGTGTAACCAAGTCTGTTATGCACTTTGATGTGTTTTCGCGTTCTCTCTCTCTTTTTTTTTTCGTGCATACTTAAAATTGTTTTCTTTCTTAAATTCATCAACAAACCAAGCTTTAAGATCGATTTACTGGTAGTAGCATTTCCACTTGTGACATAATAACTGAATCTTCTTTATCCATGAATTTGCGTGTGTTGTAAGTCCAGTATCACCGAAACGCGAAATGTCAACTTACTTTAAAGTGTTATATTTTCCTGAAATACAAAAATGTAGAAGCAGTACTTTTCTGTTGTCTTGTGCACATAGAATAAGATTTAACACCTGTAGTGCCCAGTAAGTTCTTCTTCATGACTCTTGTTTAGGTCTTGACCATTTAAGATATGCAGTGATTTATTCAAAATTAACTTAGGCAGAGGAAGCCAGAAAAAACATGTTTTTTTTTATTTCTTCTTCCCCTAACGTATAGTTTGAAATCACAAATAACCCCTTCCAGCCCATTTAGTAGCTTTATTACTCCACATTTGAAGTTCATGGGTGCTAGTGATGTTCATGTCTGATAACCTGCTTTCATCTAAGTTGAAATTACTTAATAAATCTCTATCTCTTTCAACCTCAATCTTTCACCCACTTTTCACATGTATGATCATTACATATATTCACGTAAACTTCGCATTTGACTTCAGAGTACAGATTTTCAACGACATTAACAATAGTCTGGATCCTATTTGGCTACCTGAACTAGGAAGAACAACTTTTTATAAACTTTGTATTTGCGTAAAATTAGTGCTAACTGTGAACACAAATGTTGTGATTTCTTAAGTCAATTCCCCCGTTTTGCAATTTTATCTTACTCTTTTACTCACATATAAATTAGAAATATATTCATGACAATTTTAAGCTGCGAGTTACATTCCCAGATTTATGTTATAACTTTGTTATCACTGTTAATTCCAGGGCGAGAGTCAGACTATAGCAGATTTCTGAAGAAAGAAGGACAAGAGCTTTTGATTTTGGTTCTTGCATCTCTGGAAGCTGCAATGGAATTTCTAAAAGATGGATCCATAGAATTTCAAATGTTGACTCTACTCCACGACAATTCGGAACGATTTCTGATGCTTTGTGAACAAATTAGCAAGAAAGGAAGTGAGCAAACCTCTTTCAAGCAAGTGTTAGATCAACGCTGTACTGAGATAACTGCATTCGAGGAGGAACGCGGAAAAGTTTGTTCCTTCATCAGAACTTGCTCTGTCATCAAGCAAGGTAAGAAGAAATCACTTTTGCCTGGGATGTTTTTCCTGTCTTGCTACATTCAAATAGAAACAGGACTAGGCACTGAAGCATAAAACCTTTCATGTGCATTATGCTTGAAATATCAACCTTTTTTGATCCAGTAGATATCTACTCCAATATCATTATGAAACAGTTTTTCCTAGTTACACTATAGTGCTTCGGAATGGCTAAATCTCATGCGAAAGGGTAAGCTGGTAGTTTTATACCGAATGAGAGGTCATTCCTGTGTTTTTGTTTGTTCAGTTGTGTTTTGGTATTCAAGTCAGCTCAACAATGTTTTCTTCTTTTCCCCTTGTTGTTCTGTGAGCATTTTTATGAACCTGTTAAGACACCAGATAACTAAAATGAAAGAAACTGTTTCATTGTTTTAAATGAATGTCTTATTGCAATTTAACAGACATACAATACTATAATTATTACAATGTTATTACAATATAGTAGTTTTATTATTATGATTATGATTATGATTATGATTATGATTATGATTATGATTATGATGATGATTATTATTATTATTATTATTATTATTATTATTATTATAAGTATATTAAATAACAAAAAATTACATAAAATGTTGCATTATTGCGGCAGTTGGTACTTAAAATAATTAACTCAGGCTTCTGTAAGTGGAAGAAGGAGCATATTGTTTTTCTTGATACATTAAATATACTTTTACATTTGGGGGTTATAAATTCGGAGAGAAACAACGCTTCTTCGTTAAGTTTCCAGGTGTATATATATCGCCTGATGAATAATAGTGTGTAGTTGTATTTCAGTATTCAATAATGGAATGGAGTTATTCGAGATTCCAAATAAAAGTTCTTCTTTGTTTGGAGTAACGTTTGCGTTATTGTTATCATTAAACCAAGACAGTCAAATTTTTGTGAAGTGCTGAGTGGAATGGGATTCAAGAAAAGTATGATCAATAGAGTCCTTTTCCCGTCAATAAATACAGCCATCATCTGTTTTAACTCCAAATCTGTGGAGTTCTTTCTTCGTAACGATAAATTTGTGTATATACTTAAAGGCCCATGTTTACCGAATAGGCATTGCGCGCGGAGCTGATTTTCGCACGGACAGAGAATCAGGAAATCACCAGCGAGCACCAAATAGCGAAAGTAATCCACATTTATCAAGTATTTATGAAGTGTGATTACCGCCAAAATTAATACTTGGTATTTTGCTATTCAGACATGCAGTTCTGTTATTCAGTTCTGGTATTTTGTTATTCAGACATGCAGTTCTGTTATTCAGTTCTGGTATTCTGCTATTGAGACATGCAGTTCTCTTATTATGTTTCCAAAATACGCTAGAACAGAGTACGAGTTGTTCTTGTCAAGAATTGAGTTGATTTCTCTCCTCTCGTTGTTTTAGAATTATTTTGTAGCAAAGTGAAGGTCTTATTTCACCATTTTTTAACAAAAGAGGTCAAAAACCCCATGATACTTCCCCTTTAAAGTGTGATTTCATTTTCATAAAAACAAAGCTTACGCAAAAGATTCATTCGCTTGTTTTTGTGAATTTTTCAAAGATCGTTGTTTAGTTTATTTCTGTACTGATTGCTATGAATTATCACAGTCAAGGATATTTTTTGGCTGGTGTATACATTTTCTCTGAGGTTTATAACGTACAGCCTTCTTGATAAGCAAAATTTACTAGACAGTGACAGTGCCGGTAGCATGCGTTGACTGTTCACAAACCGGTTCGCCTCGATCATCTTAAAAACCAAAAAGAATAATAAAAACAGAAAATATCATTTGGAGTCCATTTAAATTCCGCTTTTATAAGAGAGAAGGCGAAATGTTCTTAAAACTATCAAGGAACTTCCTAAAACAGTCATTAAAACACTCACCGAAGGTGCAAGCAAACCAGCAAATTATTTAATTTTTTCGTAGCGTACAAAACAAACAAAACCGATAAGAACAGTTCCCATTATACACATGTAATTAAGAGAGAATACAAGTTTAATTCAGAAGCAAACTAACAACGATAAAACCAAATGTTAGGCATCAATCAATTATTCACCTGCTCTGTGAAGCTTCCTACCGCTTGGAAATCACACGAACATAGATCGATAAAAATAGCAAACGGTGGATCCAAAGAAGGAACTTGCAGAGTAATTTCTTCCTGCTCCTTCCTCTCTTCAAAAGGATACTTTCATGCTTGGTTATCGTTCGTTGAAAGCACTTGGACGCAATGACCGATTTCAGTTTCTCAATTAAACAAAATAACATCAATCCAATCCAATTTTTTTAGCTTTTGACACAAATAATCTTTTTCTGTTTCTTGTAAGAGACACGAAAATTTACCTTTAGGAATTTCCTTCCTAGCTGCAGCACTTGATTTCCATGTATTTGTAGTACAAACAACCCGGCTTCAAGAGTCGAACTTCCAAAGAACCTCAAAGAACTTGTTTTTTTGGACACAAAATGCAGAAACCAACAAAATGTAAAACTGTCATGCTCAGCCAATCAGGAGCGAGTATTTTCGCCGCTCGACCAATCAGGAGTAAGTAATTTTGCCCTCGGTGAAAGGAAAATTACGAAAAAACTGCCCTCTGTTACAACAAATCAGCATTCAGTAATTTTTCCCTGTGTATTACGTTGTTATTGTTGATGACCAGTTAGCTGCATATGTATTGAAAATGTATATAACTGCAGAATTGATGAGCAACTCATAAGGTTATTACGTTCATACAATAAGCAAACGTTTATTAAAAATAGGAATTGTGGAGCTCCGCTTTTAGGCTTGGCTAAATGTATATTATGAGCCAAGGCTGAAGATTGCATTGATATTAATTTTAAGATCAGGCATTTGGGTATAGCCTTTACGACTTGATAAAATTGAAGGAAGTTAGTCTTGGTAAAGCCATATTTTGTTCAAAAGCCATTGAACGATAAGAAACTATCATCGCTTTTCAGCAGGTCTCTTGTCTCTAGTACTCCTTCTGAGAACCATTCTTTAATGAAAAAGGGTTTACTGCCGATTACGATATCCTTGTTGTTGAACTGTTTCATTTCAGTAGGCCAAATGCTAGTTTAAGGCCAAGGTTATACTAAACCTCTGTGACCGCGTTGGGCTTAAATACCTGTTAGTACTCAGTTTTAGAGGGAAGTACCGAAACGTATATATCCTTTTAGAAGTGTGAACCGAAAGGCCATGTGCTGCGTGGCACTTGTACAAACAAAGAAGTATTTACGTACTTATGAAAGAAGTATCTCTAGGTGAAAATCAAAGTGCCAAATAATGTAGTGTATACAATTGTGAAAAGTGGGATATGAGAGGTATATGTTTGGTTAGGTATTTTCCAACCATTATCTGATATTCAAACATACCACAATTTGTTGTCCATGACCTTTCTTTTAGTGGATCTGGATAAATTGTCAAGGCAGTCAGGGTTGGATGTTTCACATTGGTCGATTAGAGATCTTGTTCAGTCAACAATTGTTGGAGGAAGAGTACATCCAGTCGTGACATTTTTTGGGCTTTCACCTAAGGCCAAGGTAATGATTTCATCTCTCACCAAGCTAGGCGACAGTGTCCTGCTGCGACGATTTTGGAAAGAAAATGGCGATAACGCATTGAAGTTGAAGGCAGAAAAAGAAGGACGCAGGGTGTCTCTGAATGTTGATGATGTTGAAGAGTTGGTCTGGTCTCCTTCAATTGATCAGCTGCAATCTCTGCAACGGCGTTTCTTAACTGGTGCCATTTCGTTTGAAGAGATTGACAGGTTCTTCAAAGTGTTCAAAGAAAACGAACAAATTGCCAGAGAAATGAAGCTTATCATTTCTAAAAATGGCAGTAAAACTCAACGTACTGAATCAACCATCGACCAGCGCATCGAACAGATAGATCAATACTACAGGTTACACAACTGTATTGATGCTGCTAAGAGCATCCTGAAATTTAAAACGACTTTTCGTCTCCAAGGAAATTTCCAATTGGTAGAGGATCTGCACAACCAGGTTTGTTAATCTGTTGAATATTTACAGTTCCTGGTCTGTTCTCATTCCCTTTTGAACTTTTTGAAACCAAAATAACCGACGGTTGCAAATAATTTTTCCTATTTCAGACTAGACAATAGTTCTCACCGTCTTAGGCCCTGTTTATATGGAGAAAAGTTGTTCAGGGTAAAAGGGTCACTCCCTTACCCGAGCTACCCTGGGCGAGCCAACTTTTCCAACATTTCCCTACAAAACTTGGCGAACCGTTCACATGAGAAACAAAAAAGTTGGCCCAGCTGGGAGGGTGACCCGCCTGGTCTGGTCACCCATTTTCGATAGTAGGGTCACCCTTTTAGCCAGGCCAACTTTTTCTCCATATAAACACTTTGGCTCGCCTAGCCGGGTCAACTTCGTCAAGGCGGGACAATCAGAGCATGCCCGAGTGCTGTTGGCTCAGGCAAAGGGATCAACTTTTTTCTCATATAAACGCTCGCCGAAGTTGACTTAGCGGGGAGGGTGACCCTCTTTCCCAGGACAACCTTTCTCCATATAAACGGGGCCTTAGTAGGCCTCCATCAGTTCTGTGCCCAACATTGGTTATTGACCCTTAAAACTTGTTCTTTCGGAGTTGGAGCAAGCTTCGAATGTGGCTGATTAATCTGATGAAAGGTTTATTTTCTGTAATGGCTACAAGTTTGGATCTCTTTAGCTTATTTTTTTTCAATCCTAGAAAAAAAAATGAGAATAGTGGATAATTTTGTTAAGTTTGTTTCTCAGCTAGATTAGCTGTAACGTTATTCTGAGTAACTTTTACCAGTTCCTGTGATCTTCTTCATTACGTTTGTAAGTATACGTTTTTTAAAAAAAGTTGTTGTAACTTTCTGGTAGAGGAATGCTCAAATGGCCCTCTTATTATGGGAAAAAAGAAAATATTGATATTTATTTTTTTTTTATTTCATCCTGTTTTTTTTCTTTGTCAATATAGATGAACAGAGAATTCAAACAGCGACCGCTTAAAACTATGAATGCGGAGCTGCAGAAAGCTGGTCGATCGTTGTCCAGAATAACCACCAAGCATATAGAGTGCCTTGATGCTGTTACCAGATGCCAAACTTTCATTACCTGGTTGAGGAAAACTATTTCAGGTGATACACTTGCAAAATATGATCATCGGAGTGGGTTTTAGCTACACCACTGAAGTTTTTCCAAGTTCTTTTTCACTCGTTACTTTTTATAGTCATTAACATGATAGCAGGCATCTTTTATTGATAAACATAGATTTCGTTTGTTAGGTCGTCAAGAACTCAAAGTGTTTGTGGATTTAACCATGATCTCAGCTGGAGATGAAAACATAGAAAGGATCAAATTCTTACACACAAGTGGTCTAGCATTTGCTCCTCTAATCTTCGACCTGAAAGCCTCCTTTGGTTTTGGTGAATTGATGAAGACTTGTAAGCCTGTGTGGAGTGCAGTGGACAGAGACCCCACTCTTCCCGATAAATTGGTAGGCCAGCTTACCTTGTGACACCTATTTTTTCTGAACGCTTTTTTGTTTGTTAGTTGCGTTTTGGGATCTTGCGAAATGTAATTTTTGTGATGGACGTTCTATTAAGAGATGTAGCCTTTGTTAATGTTTGGGCTCTGCCGTATAAATAAGGGTTTCTACTTTTCCTACATAAGAGCGCCAATATCTGTCCACCCTGTCAATACCATTATGTCGTTTTAATGGCCAGGTGTTTGGTCGAAACACAATCTTATGCAGTTGTAATTTTATCTGAAAAAAGCGTTGTCAGGCCGACCACACTTTTAAGGTGATTGAATTGTTCTAAAGTGTTGGTTCTCATGTAGACGGATTTCCGCTGTATATGTTCTGTGAGAGTTAAGTATTTTACAATTACCATTAGTGATACCGTGTACCGATAAAGTAACATCATGGAAAACAACAAGTCAAATAGCATCCTGAATTTCATTAAACTATAAAATAATAAATCGTTCCTTAATAAGGCTAGTAATTCAACACATCCACTCCCTATCATCCAGATCATTGTCGAATTGGCAACCGACGTTTTTACGGGTGATGTTGGTTATGTATTAGTGGAACAAATTGTCATGGGAAATCCGCACGGTTTTTTTTTTTGGTATGTTATGTTGTAGATTCCTCCACTATCACCTGTGGCTTTTCAAGGGTATGACGCTTAGTTGAAGACTGGATGACATCAAATCGATCCCTACATTAAAAAGTATAATATCTGGTCTTTTTTCTTAGTCCATAGAGAAATGGGGTAATCTTTTCTGGTAATTATTGGTTCAAATACCACCGTATTTCAAACTTTGTTTCTGGCTTTTTCCTTGGTTTGTGTTCTCGCTAGTTCTTACCAAGAATAATAGTGGAAATGAAGAATGAAGCACTTTAACATATTCATTTATCATGACTTTTACCATTTCCAGATATTTTTGTGAGATTTATGCTATGTTTTGAGTGAATGTTTTGTAATGCATTGTGTAGATTGTCACCAGCCGTCAGTTGGAGTGGCTAAAGAGGGTTGAAACGTCACATGGTTCGGTGGCCAAGTCCTCCCTTTTTGAAGCTCAGGTCATCAATGAAAAGGGTGTGTACCATGTTGGGTGCCTCAGTGAAAGTGCAAGTGCTGCTATGGAAATGCTAAGCCTTGATACTGTCGTTGAACTCAGTGTACCTCAGGGTGAAAAGGGGGAACTCAAAGTTTACACCCTTGATGACTTGAAGGATCTGCAAAGTAAGCTGATGCTTATTGCTGCTAAAGCATCACAAGGGAAAGAAAAAGTGGACCGATTTGTTGATGTAAGTTTGGTGTTGTCATCTAATGGTATCACTTTTCCCTTCACGAAGATTTCTTACATATTAAATTTTTCTTGTACCATTTTCAACGTCTTACTGACTTTTCACAATTGTCAGTGTAGCTGCAGTTATTGTATCACAACTTCTAGGATCACAGTCATTAATTAGTACTTCTGAAATGGAGGTTTTTGTCAGAATCCTTTTGAGGTTTTTATTCTAGATAAATTGCTTGATACCCCTACTGGCAAAGCATTTACCAAGTGATCCTCATTTGTTCCCATTTTCATGTAAGGCAGTCAAAAAGTGTGTCCATAAGAGGTGTACACTTGTTCTTCAATTGTTAAAAACTGTGGGTAATCCTTAATCGTAGTTGACTAAAAAAATATTTGTTGTACGTTAGTGAAACAACCTCTAGACAAATGTTTAACTGAAAATTCGTTTGGGGTACGTATGTAATACAGAGGAAATGAAAGCTTAGGCAATCATCATTCATCTTGTGACCGTTGCTACCCACTGTAAGACTGCATTAAGGGCTCATTCTTGTCAAAATATAGTGGTAGGTAGCATTTGCGATTTTGGTTGGTGGTCTTGCATATTTTGGTTTTTCTCGTTGGTGACTTACTTAATTTCCTTTTGAAAATTAATAGATCTTGCAATGTGTGCTGCGACTTGCTGAAGTATACATCTCTCTTTGCGAAGCTGGGGAAGTAAGTCATCTCAAATGGAAACACGAATTCCAGTGTACACCCCAGCTTGCTGGCAACAACTCTCTAACGAAAGATCTGACAAGGCAAAGCGACCAAATGGAGCAGTGTTTTAAACAGTGGAGAGACGAGCTACAATCAAAGCGGTTAGAATACAGTGAGTTGAACCATTTCACCGCGAGGCAGTTGCTGTTCCTTCGAAACAAACTGGCAGTTGTTCAAGGAAGGGGCCCCAGAGCAGTGGATGGCATCCCCCTTGAGGTTTATAACCTGTTGGAGAGTGTGCTACCGGGTGTTGAGCCAGGCATTCTTAAGTCTGTGCTTTTGTCTTGTGGCATTTGTAGTCAGGAAACTGGCGAAAACATCGTGAGGTCTTATGGTTGGGGCAGCACTTTTCAGAGCCGCGTTGCTTTGGAACAACCTACACCACTAAAGGGTGTGCAGTTGTCAACGGTGGAGATGTTCCAGTCGCTTGTAGCAAATTTGGAATCGATCGGAACTAACTCTGATCCCGAGGAGATTGCTATTGCAGCAATGATTTCATGTAGAGATGCCAGTGAAGCTGATCTGATCGTATGGTGTGTGAAGAATGCCAACAACAAAGATCTAATAAGTGCCAAGTACTCAGAAGCAGTTGATGACCCCAGATATTCGGCACTGGTCGAGAAGGATATCCGCACAATAATGAAAGAGGAAAGGTGAGATACTTAGCAACGGTAATTTGGGTTTAACATTATCAAGCTTTAAAGGCCCTTTTATTTGAGAAAGAAAGTTTAAAATAGCCGAGTATGCGGAGGGTTTGCTTCTTCGGTTGTCTTATTTACGAAACATAACAATTATGATGCAACCTTTATGATTAAAAACTTAAATAGTCAGTTATGCCCAGAAATGCACCTAAAGCTGAGTTTGGGTACTTTATACAAAACAGACCTTTCTGTCATTTTCAACTACTTCATGTCTGACTGCTATTTGAGTTTCAGTAAGACTTAAGGTTAGAGGATACCTTGTGATGTCTATCATACAGTTCATGCATCTCATTAGCATGTATTGCTGGACATACCTCGCCTAAAAATGCTAACGTTAATTATCTGTTAAGTCGTTTTTCAGAGGAGGTTAAGAGTGAAACAGTTGATTTACCAGAGCCCATGGAAACGGCGTTCACTCTTGACCAGACGGCAGGCGGGGAATTCCTGAGCCTAGATGTTTTAGCAAAACTTTTGAGTCATCTTGCTTCACAAGGTTTGAATCTAGCATTCATGGCTAATGCAGACTTAAGAAAGAGATCTTTTACAGGAAATTATGAAAATTAATCGCAAGTGTTCAACCTGAGAAGAAGAGAGAAGCTGGTGAAATATTGTCATATAAAGTTTGTCGTAACTTTACCAGCATTTTAACATTTAAAGAGACTTCTTGTCAGTTGTTAAGGGTAAATAGCAGGAGATCAGTTTTGGACGGCCCCAACTTAGTAGAGAAATAACAAAATGCTACAGTGTGCGAGAGAGAAAGATACAAAAGATACAAAAGGCTGTAATTTTTAGCCCGAAATGCTGCATTAGTGTTTTATATGTAGAATGAGTAATACAAAAGTGCCTCAAGTGATTGTATAGTTTTGATACTTACAGAACCGTTAGTATCATTTTTCATTGTTTAATAGTGGAGTGCCAACAGTTATATGGGACTAATTGACAGAAAAAGTCAAATGATCGTATCCTCTTCAGTGCAGAGGCTGTAGCGTTCTTCTGATTGTTTACGAATCGGCCAAATTCGGGCCAAGTGAGATAGGTGATGCCTATAAGCGAAGGTTTGTCTACAGGTCTTAGGTGGAGATGGATGAAAATTAAGTGCTGAATTAGAAGTGCAAAAGAGATTGAAACTAAATCAACTGCACCCTTCTCGACTCACTTGTTTTAGAGGCAATTCTCAATCTTCATTCTTTTTTTTTTGTACGTTTAAAAGGTGCGCTTGGTTTTAGCAAACAGCTCGCTGTTCATTTAACAAATGTACATATAAATTTTCTTTTGTTTTGCAGCGTCCAAAAAGGGAAAAAGACGCCATCCAAAATACCTGAAACATGGAAAGCCAAATTTTGTTGTTGTTCCAAAAGGTACCACATCTTCTTGCCGTGCATCTATATTCGTTGTCTTTATTCATTGCCTCCTTGTTCGTTACGTTATACACTCCCTTTTTGGTGAGACTATTCTCTCCTTTTTTCTATTTCTGATTATCAAGAGACTCACAATTATCTTGCATTCGGCTCAATTTAATTTTTGACGATGTTAAGAACATTATAACGGATTAATTTTGTGCTAACTGCTTTCCTTGTATTGGGTTAATAGTTCGTAAACTTGCAATTTGCTATATTATTTTAAATATATGTATGTAAACATCTTTGTTACAGATGACATTTTTGGAACAGTGCTGTCCCTGTACATGCATGACACCTCACAATCTCTGCCCACTTCAGGAGAAGTCTTGATTTGTACTTCCGATACGACCGCAGAAGAGGTGGGTA
Organism: Pavona decussata; assembly: GCF_977016875.1. Taxonomy (NCBI): domain Eukaryota; kingdom Metazoa; phylum Cnidaria; class Anthozoa; order Scleractinia; family Agariciidae; genus Pavona; species Pavona decussata. The sequence goes on along the minus strand of NW_028145434.1, from coordinate 175,670 downwards.
TTGAAAAATTCCTATGTTTATGGCGTCAATTTTGTGCGCCATCGTCTTGTTCATGAAAATATTTGTTTATAAACCAGATATGGGAATTTTGACGCAATTGGATCAAGCATTTTTGAAGTTGTGAAAAAAACTTTGCCTTCTTTCAAATTTTTATCCAATCTCAATTTATCTCAACTCCGGAATAATCATAAAAAATTATGAATGGAGTGCACTGTTCTAAATTAAAGCACGTTCCCTTCCTTCTTAAGTGTGTACTTTTTAAGTTCTTCCCTTGTACCGTAGATAGAATTGGTTAAAAACTGATTGTGGTTCATACCTTCTTTGAACATTTACCTGATAGCACATTATAAGCGATCTCGAAGCAATTTACATATAAGCAAGGTACTAATTAATTACAAATTAATTCCTCGTTAGGGAAGACACTTTGATGCATATTGTCTTCCTTCGCTCAGTGAATTATGAACTGGAAAACTGTGTGGAACAACCTTGTATCCCATGAAGAGAAAAGCCAATTTTCCCAATTGCAGTTAATGTCTAAGAATGTGTCCCCCTGTCTCTTCACCTACACACCTTAGAGTTGCCGAGACCGGACGGAATTTGAGGTACCTAAAAGTTTGCATTTATTTTGTTTTTATAGATTGAACTCTTGTGGCGACGATCTCTTGGAGACCAGGATGGGAGGTTGTTCTGTTTGGTGAATGTTGACCTGCTTGACTACAGTGTTTCCCAGAGGGCCACGGACATCCTAGCCTTCTTACTACAGGAGCCTCAATACAATCGCAATAAAGGTGAACATATTTTATTTTCTTTATAAGTTGCACTTGTATACTCTTCACATATGTTTGGTAATTGCTCTTTTACGGCCTCTGGAAGACAAAGGTCAGTGGAACACGATTGCAGTTGATATCTGAGTCCGCTTGAAAAAATGGTGTTGATGCAACGGGACGTGTATCTGAAAATGTGCTTACTTCACAGTTATTGTCGTTTATAACCCACCCATCAATTCGCAATTTTTTCGCGCAATTTTATTGGCTACTTTACGTCACGCGGTGCAATTTCACAGGACGGTTATCACGCAATAACCCCTGCCTGCGTCGATATTTGCCCTCCTATTATTTCCATTGAAAAGAAACAAAGCCAGCAGAAAAAAAGCCAACTCAAGAGTTTCACCTTTTCATCTTTGTTATTTTACATGGACGAAAAACAAACTCGTTTTGTAGATGTCCAGTCATGTTTACAGCAAAAAGCTGGTCGCAAATGCTGTTCCGGAAAGTACAAAAATGTCAACAAAACATGCTGTCAACGTCTTTGAAGGTGTAGAAAGTTAGGAGTAGACTTTCAGATTTAGTCCTACGCAAACTGAGCCAGTTTGTCAAGTTTTGGTCCAATCATAGTGAAAACGAAGTTCCTGTAAACCAATCAAAGGTACTTGTTTATGTCAATCGCGCGCATCCGCCATCAGATCAGCACTGGTTTTTTTACGAGCGGTTTTCGCGCGATATAAAAATTAATGGGAGGGTTATAAAATAAATAAACCCCATTTTGGCTTGCTGGTATGTCGGCTGATAATGTCCTTGGCTGAGAGATTGTCCTCAAAATTTCACATTTGCCCTCGAAGCTTTGCTTCTTGGCCAAATATTCATTTTTCGGACAATCTCTCAGCCGCGGACATTATCAGCCGACATACCAGCCGCCTGAAGGGGTTTATTTACTAAATACCCAGAATCGAGACAAGGGGGCTCAACCCGTCATTGAAGTAATATATCAAACAAGAGAAGGTGTGATTTTAACCAGATATCCAAACACTGAGAAGTAGGCTGAAAAAACAAGGTGCAGCCGTAAGTGTAAGTGGTGTTAATATTGTATTGTAAGTATTGTGTTTTTCGAAATAAAAAAAAAAGGTGCAGCCGAGGTTTCTTTAAACGACTCAAAGGTGTTTGCATATCTGATGAAACACTTTTTCGCGTGTTTGATGTGGCCTCTCAAATGACAAATAATTCTTGGAGAAATTCAAGGCTAAAGTCGGCGAAATTTTATGGGAATTTGGAACACATATCCAAACCACGGTCACAGTAGTGATTTTCTTTGTTTTCTCGTGATGAATTATTAATGAGTTTCAGAAAGACAAATTAAAAAAAATGCTCTCTACATCTAGAAAAGTGATGCGACGCAGCAAAAATTAAGTTACGTGATTAACAGCCGTGTAATTTATAATTTCTGTCCCTATGTTTTTGCGTAAAAAAGGTGAAAAATGTATGCGAGCTAATCATCTTACTTTGTCCAAATTTCATAAGTTTTGGGGGCTTTACATCCTCTGCATCTTTCACCACAAAAAGATCAGATATTTACAAACACCGGCATTATTACAAGTCATGGACATTTCGCGTAATTTCATTTTCATATCCTTGAACCAAAGTGTTTGTTTTCACAGTACTGCTGCTTGTTATTTCTTTCACTATATGGTGGTTGTTTCTTTCTTGTTAGAGCTATCTCTCGTGGTTATCTGTAGCTCTGAAAATGAGGACAGAGCTCACATGGCTGCAGCTCTGGATCAATACAGGCTTGGAATTGTTCCACATTGTGCATCCCCAAGGGAAATCAGGGAATACCTAAAAAAGCAATTTAACGCATGCTCTCAACAGCAAAGAAAGTTTAGAGATAGAATCCTGTCTTGGACGCCTGCTGCCGTGCTGGACAAAGAGAAGTAAGAAGCGACAAAGTGAAGCTTGTTGGTCCTTTAAGTTCATACCGAACTAACCATCCGTTTCAGTTTCTCATAATTTTGTATCGAATCATCAAATAGATGATGAATAAACCCTATGCAAAAATGGCTGACATCTGAATATTCTTTTGTTTGCATTCAAATTAGCGCTACTAACCTCGTTCTTGAATTAAAAAAAATCAAAAGAATATTTTACCTTGAACGAGGCTGGTGAGGCTAATTTGAATGTAGACTAAAGAATATTAAAATGTCAGCCATTTTTGCATAGGTCTGTGATCCTTGGGATGTATGCTTTCAGAAAATGTTGTAATAAATGTAACTGATAACTACATTCAAAAAGCATATTCATATGTTTTGAGTGCTTGTTTACAATTCGTTTACCTTTGCTTGGGTGTGAGAAGCCATTCATCAATATTGTAGATTTATTGCCTTGGCCACTTGTGTTCCTACGCTTAGTGCATTGTGTGCTTTTGAACTAGGCGAGATGAATCAGAATAAGCCACTCCGAGGAAGATAGCGTGTTGCCATTGGATCCGCACGAGTATCGATTATTCTTCAGCTGCCTTTTGAAAGATTTCTAACCAATCACATTTTCTTTGCACAGATTGTCAGTAAGATTGTTGTCTTCTGAAAAAGCAGGATCTGGAAAGAGCTTGGTGGTTCGTCGACTAAGTGAAAACTTACTTGAACTTCCGAACAATGACGTAGTAATGTGTTTCCTGAAGGATATGGATGCAGATGTCCCCCTTTGTATCACTGTACCAATTTACGGACCTGCTGTCAATCAGTGCAGGGTTGTGGAGTCCTTGCTACCGCACATGATTGTTCCTGACTTGCCACTTTCTCGAATACTCCATCTTGATGTGCACCCATCGGTAGGAAGTTGTTTTTCAGTGAGCACTACATTTTGTTTCTTTCCTTGAACTAGTGAATTGCGTGGTTTTTCCTTCGTGACGAAGAAAAGGGTGCTTTGAGCCAAGACAAATGTTGCACAAATACGTTTCGTTAACGACGATGCACAATCGTCAACAAAAAAAACTTGGCTTGGCAAAGTAGCGTTAAAGTGATTTTAGTAACCTAATCAGTCTTGTCCATAGAATAAGTGTCGATAGAATAAGTGTACAATGAATGTTGTTCCACAACCACTAATGACACAAAATGTGTCTATTCTAGGCTACCAATGTTCTTGTTATAAAGTTATTTTGTTGCGTTTTTACAGGTAAGAAGTGGTCTTGACACACTTCTGTTCAACCTCCTGGTTCTTGGCGTTTTAAAGAGCAGTAATGGTCAGGTCTGGAGGCGGAGGACGTCTGATCTGTACGTAGTTGAACTAACTACAGGACCAGCACAGGCTGCAAACGAAACGGTTCCAAGGAGACTGGAGACCCGTCAGGCGAGTCCCTATATATGGCTAAGTTAATTCAACTCAGAAAATAGAACCTGAGATGAATAGTTAGTGGATACAGTCGTAACACTCATGAGAGGGATTGTCATCTGCTACTCACTTATACACAAAGTTCACTGCCTCAACAACAAATCCTATCAGTTCTTTCCCTTTCCTCGCCTTTTTTTTATTTGTTCAACTGATGTTTGTCATCGTAATGCTAAGGGGGAAGTTTGTAAAAGTTCTTCTCAGGAAGAATTAAAAATCGAATTTCACCACAAGAACTTTCATTAAAGAAGCAACGCTATGATACGTTTGACCCTTAAACTCAAAAATTAGAACTGCATGGATGGCATGGAAAGGCGTATGTATTCACTTGAACAGCGTTCAGAAGATTTTAGAACCAGTGGAAGATATTTTTGTAAGGTTCCATGCCAAAGAGATACTTGAATTTGGTCTTTATGTTACTTGGTAGCGTGCTAGTGCCAGGAAAGGGATAACAGAGCCTTTTCACAAGCTTCTCCCAACGATTTATTGTGGAACACCGACACAAGCTTTAGCTCAGCTAAGGACCAATCAAACAGGTGAGATAAAGAAGGCATTTATTTTGTGCTGATAAGTTAATTGTACGAGGTTTTATTGATCGCAGATGAACAAAGCTGTCACTGCAAATCTTCTGTATAGGGTTTATGGGAACCTCCAAAATTTCCTGAATACTGTATAGCAAGTACGTTTGGCAGGTGATATCGGGGAAACATCCCTGGAAAAGTTATTTCCAGAGGCTACGCCATTTATCATTTATCATGCGCACGGTTGCTTGAATTTTGTTCCTCTGACCTGACAAAGTGTAGTGTACAACACGGAGCAAGATATCTCCATGTACATCTTCATTACCCTGGCCCTAAGCTGGGTCGAGTTGTTCAAAGCCAGATTAAGGTAATCCTGGGTTAGTGTAAACTTTAATTCGAGTTTAATTACTAATGATCAATGAAGATTTTTTCAAAACTATTTTTGTTTCTCCGTTTTGACATGGACTTTTCTTTACCATAAGTTTTAAATAAGCTTTGAAAACAATTTTTAACGAATGAGATGAAAACCTCGGCGAGGCGTTAATTTGGTTTTGAGCCCAGGTCTTTGTTCAGTTACCATTGAAGTTTCAGTGTGGTTACCTACAAGTTTAAGCAGGGGTTTACTTCTGTTTCTGATCGATGTAATCCTGGGTTAGTGTAAACTTTAATTCGAGTTTAATTACTAATGATCAATGAAGATTTTTTCAAAACTATTTTTGTTTCTCCGTTTTGACATGGACTTTTCTTTACCATAAGTTTTAAATAAGCTTTGAAAACAATTTTTAACGAATGAGATGAAAACCTCGGCGAGGCGTTAATTTGGTTTTGAGCCCAGGTCTTTGTTCAGTTACCATTGAAGTTTCTGTGTGGTTACCTACAAGTTTAAGCAGGGGTTTACTTCTGTTTCTGATCGATGAGGTGACAACAAACTCACAAGTCTTGAAGGAAAACAAACCATAGGTTGAGGATGAAAGCGTTCAAGGTTAGCCATTAGTAAATGACTGCAGAAGGTTTCAAAGGAAATAGTGATTTGTTATGCAACGCGTCATGTAATAATATTTTTATGCAGGCGGAGGAAGCCTCAATCCTCTCTTTGACGATGGTGAATTTCGAAGTCCGTATGTTCAACGTGTATTCCAGCACCTGAAGCTGTGGCAGTCTGCGCGAGAGAATCTGGATCACTTTTGGTTCGTACCAGGTCATGTGATGGCTGACCATGCGGAGTGTATAGAGACACTCATCAGGTACAATTGTATGTGAGGCTTACTTGAAGAGCTGTAGAATTATGAACACAAATATTTCTTTCGTACCTTGCCCTAATCATTTGGGAACTCTTTGTTTGCAACTACAAGCTTTTGAAGAACAGTCATGTGATCGTAAGTGGGAAAATTGAGGAAAGCTAAAAGGTTTTCTTCATCGCAATTTCTTCAAAATAAACCAGTGCATGATAAAGACGTGTATACGTTTGAAGACCTTGAAAACGAGTAAATATATGGTTGCCTTGAATGCAGAGGGTTCACAACCTACTACCCTTTGGGATAATTTTTTTTTGTTTGTTTTAATTTATGAATTGGCAAATTGAGGTGTTTTTGAGATTAAAATCTGGTTTAGAAATATTTACAAAAAGCCATGTCTTTAAATAGCCTTTGTGAAAGTAACAAAACGTTCACAACGTTAATTGCATTTATGTCGCCCAACTTCAAATTCAACTTGGGGATCCTAGGTTGTGAATGGGTTGGACTCATGTAAAACTAGACTTTAGCAACTGACTGAGATGCTTCTCTTTCTTCAGAAATTGTGGTATTGAGGATCCGTCTTGGGCCGAGTTGCGTCACTTTGTTAACTTCCTCAACTCACAGCTCCAATCTTGTGAGGAAAGCACGTTCTGTAACATGGAACATGTTGGAGATACTTTGGAGGGTTTCAGAAGCTTTGTGGTACACTTCATGATCCTCATGTCACGGGTAAGGGTCTTTTAAACAGGGGTTGTGCTGATAGAGGAAAGACGCCTCCTTCGTTGCACATCTTTAGGTGTGTTATGCAAATGTAGACCTCGTTCAATGGAAAAACAATGTTGACTTTTCCAGTTTGAAAAACTAACAAAATATCATCTTGAATTGCTTCTACTAAACATTTTCAAGAGGTTACATTTCACGCATGTTTGTTTGTCAGTTGTTTTCCTTGATTGATGCGACAGTCCAAAGTTTTTTTTCGAGGTGAATCTGTACACTAAGCAGTATAAAAGGTAAGAGCCTGGCGAAAATGAAGCCTCGTGTCTGTCAGAAAGTATAATTTCAATTACATCAAAGTGTTTTCCTTTAAGTGGATAGTGGAGGCATAGACCCTACCATGAGAGTCTATTTTTGCGATGGTTTATGTCTAGCTTGTTATTGATACTATCACGGCCTCTTTCATAGTTTTTCTCGCTGATTTACTGTATAGCGGTTAAAGGACACTTTGTAAAAGAGAAAACCCCGTTAATAGATCTCTGGTGTTACTTTTCCAGGACTTTGCCACACCATCTCTGGATTCTGTCGACGAAACCATCGGCAATCATGTCATAGATGATGGTGATAATGATGGCAGTGATGATGAAATGAATGCAGCAGTTGAAGTTGCGCAGTTATGTCTGAGAAGGCATTGGGAAATGAGGTATGAATAGTTAATGTAACCATTAGCAGGTATGGTAAGGATGGAATGGTATAGACATGTCCTTTACAGTTTTGTTGGTTTAGACAAAAACAGTATTTGTGTCATTCTGTTTTGTCTTGTGCGTTACTTTTTTTCTGAATGGCACTTCCTCTCTGTTTTCCACAGTTCACATCCTTACATATTCTTCAACCAGGACCGCGTAACTATGACGTTTGTTGGTTTTCACATTGACCAAAATGGAAATTTGATTGACCCAGATCGCCGTGTTATTATTCAGCCCAATTTGATGTCAAGACGCTTGCGCACTGGTCTTACTGTCCAGTTCCAATTTGGAGACAAAAGGGTTGACTTCGAAACTAATTACGAAAGTTGGAGCAAGTAAGCGTTTTATTTGGTAACATGTTCTTAACAGAATGGCGTTAAATACTAATAAATGTAGGAATGTTATGATATACAATTTTTTACTGCACATAGGGGAGAGAAAATTGAGAAGCTTTGTGGTGTTATGGGTGTGGAGTGGCCTTATGACCCAGATGAGTCTTATGAACTCACCACAGACAACTTGAAGAAAATTCTGGCCATCCACATGCGCTTTAGGTAAGGTGAACTATTTGAGGCAATGACGTAAATGCTCCTTCCTTCCTAAATATGGCAAACGAATTAAGTCTAATAAGAAGGTTGCTTTGATTGACTTCTTGCTTCAAATTATTGATCTACACATTTAAACATTATTTGTGTCTATAGATGTGGCATTCCTGTGGTCATCATGGGTGAAACTGGCTGTGGCAAAACCTACCTCATTCGTTACATGTGTGGCTTGCAATCCGGACCTGGGGGACCAAAGAATATGCTGCTCATGAAGGTATACATAGAATAAGTCTTGAAGTGTTCACTGGCCATCGCTGGCATAAAGTCTGTTTAGTTGAGGACATTGATTGCTGATTTGTGGGTCCAGTGGCTTATGAACCAGTTTTACGTATTCTGTAGGTATGACTAATTTTTGATATTTTGAAGCTTATGAACAAGAAGAATCATTGAAGAGATTCTTTAATGATCTAGTAATCATTCCACACCCAAACCATATTTGGTAGTTATCGCTAGCACCATAGCCGCCATGGAGTGACAGATCAATTGGACATTGTACCACAAATGTGCAGCGTGGAGAAATATTGTTCAACCAAAGAAAAATGCTATTGTTGTTGATTTAACTAGTAAAAAGTAAAGATGACGAACTTGGTAACCTTTTAAATTCCTTAGATGAAAAAAAAAAAAACCTCTTCAGTGAACCTGCACCCTTCAAAAGCTTTATTTTCACTGGGTCCTGATAACCTACAGCTGCATTGTTTTTAGGGTTAGGGGCATTGTTCTGTTTTTCTTTCTTTTGTCCTCTCAGCCAACCATGTAAGACGTTGGAAATGGTGGAGGTCGCCCCCAACGTCTTCCGTTAGAATTGTCAATGTTAAGGCAAGTGCAAGCTTTGAGAGATCCAAAAATGCTGACGACCTACATCTTTTGCTACTGCTTTCAATACGCACGTGCAAAGAAATCTTTGAAATGATTGATTCTTTCTTTCTTTACCATCTTTTTTTGGTCACCACGCAGGACTCTTTTACATTGTTAAAACCTACGAATAAGCAGACACTTTTTGCATGTCGCAGCTCCGTAGTTACACCGTCCGACGTGTGTGGGACAGGACATGGTTTCGATTCCCGTGAGGGAATCGCATTCTTTTGTCCAAAGCTCAAAACACAGTGAAAACTACATCTTTCTTATAGAATGCTGGTTAATCAAAGCACACGAAGTGACTTGTTTATTATAAAAATAAAAATAAACTGGTTAATGTTATGAACACCTTAGGAAGGCAATTTTCACGGATTTATTGTTGCTAGGTTCATGGAGGCACAACTTACGAAGACATCAAGAAAAAAGTGGAACAGGCTGAGGAAACGGCTAGACTGAATGAACACTTTGGCATTGACACTGTGTTGTTCTTTGATGAGGCTAACACAACTGATGCTTTAGGTATGATTAAAGAGGTCATGGTGGATCGCCGAGTCAATGGCAGAAAAATTGATGCCAAGAGGTTACAGTTCATTGCAGCATGTAATCCGTACAGAAAGTAAGTATGCAATCCAGGATTGTCACAGTCAGAGCAAAACCGTGGGTGTAATTTGATGAGTATATTCTTTTTCTTATAGGCATACTGAAGAAATGATCCACAAACTAGAATCGGCTGGCCTGGGTTATCATGTTTCAACTCAACAGACACATGATTGGCTTGGTAGGGCATGAACCTGATTTCACTTCTTTGTGCGGGGAAACTAGAAGAATAGCAACCTGTTCCCCAAAAAAGAACAATAAATGATTTCTCATTATTTATATCATGTACCGTGTACATGCGCAGAACAAATTTAACAAATGTTAATTTGAACTTTATTGAGACGTGGAAAACAGAAGGCTCCACAGGAAAGAACAATGCAATGCAATCCCCCCTCCCTGAACTGTACTGACATTTAACTGAGGATTCAATCACCAGTCGTGGAAGTTAGAACCACCTTGTACACCAAACCACACAACAGAAAAACACTGCTAGGTAGCTTCCATATCGATGGCCCATTCAAATGGTGACACGTTTGGATTTTATCCACTGTCAAAAAAGGCGTTTTAGAACAACTTCGTGTAAAATGTTACTCTTATGCACTTCATCCTCGCACGCAAAAGTATCGGTTTGAACAGAATAATAAACAGCACCACAAGATAGTACTTTTCAACAACTTTTATTTGAATGATTTACCTTTCGCAATTTAAGAGTGCCTGACTCTAACTTTCGAGAATTGCTGGCCAGGCTTGAAAAATCGAAACTCTTGATAATTTGCCTGCAGTTTACTTTTGGGGAACTATCTTCGAAAATATTATTTGAATGTTCTGGAAATTTATAGTTTTTGAGAATTTTGGAGAAAACGAAATTACGGGTTTTACCTCATTAATTATGCAAAAATCTCACGCAAAATTGGCCAAGTTCAATACGCTTGGGTTGAAACAATACACAACCCTCAAATACGAGGTCGGTTTTGAATAAGAGCATAACTCACCTTCTTTCTATCAATGCGAACTATGTATACTTTTGTAGCACATTGGAGGGTTTTATGACTCTTTGAAAAATTGGCATTTTGAGGACTTTGCGATGACGAGAAAATTGAGTAAGTTTGAACATTTAAAATGCATCTTGGTATGTCAGGTATCAAATCGAGAGGAACATTGTGATGAAGCTTGGGTGTTCGTCTTTAATAATTCGAAATAAAAAATCTGGGCAATCAATGCACGCGCTGACAAAAACCAAAGTTAGCGAGGCCTTGTTAACAAATTTGCATAATTCGCAATTGTCGAGAAAATGCTATGTTGTGGCGACTCGGGGAAAACATTGACCCAAGCTAGCTTGAGATGGTCATTTTATCTCATTTATTGCACTTGTTTGTTTCTCTTTCCTGTTTAAGAACGTGATGGGAAAGGTCTGGACAAAAAAAGAAAAAAACACGCGACGGGAAAAGAAATATTCGCCAATTAAGCTCTGGTGGGAAATTTGCATAATGCAAATCTCCCAATAAATCTTTCTGTAAAGGAATCTGATTGGGAAGGTTTCATTAAGAGACTATCATTTGACGGAAACACTCCATACAAAATGAGTCAAACAACATTAATCTGATTTCAACAAATAATTGTTGAATCTTGACCTTTTTAAATTAATAGTGCCAAACTGACACTCAGTGTTGCATTACCTGCGTCACGTCAATAGCTGTCGCCTCTGCTGCGAAATTGCCATTTACAACAACTAGAATAAAGACCTTTATTTACTGGCATATATGCGGTTTTGACAAAAATAAAACTTTTACATGTCATTGAAGTCACGATTAGAAAATACACGGTTGTCAAATGAGTGCGAAAGTTAGACATAGAGTCGAAAGTGGATATTATTAATTAAATTAAGTTTGTTTACTGGAATGCTTTTTTAAATAGCTAGTCCAACCTGTTTTAGTGGCCTTCGAAACAATGATCACCCAGATGCAGGTCAGTAAACTGAAAAACTCTCTATTCGTGCTATTTGAAACTGTGCCTTCACAAGCGACTAAAAAACAACGTCAGCCGGCACGCCATGCATTTTAACGTAATTACTGGTATGAAATATCACACATGCTTCAGAACCTGTGTGCCAATTTCCATTTAACAAAATAATAACTCAGTTTCTACCTACAGTCCTCATTGGCTGTAGGGCATCTATTTATCTTTGTTGAATGTCAACAACAGAAACACTGGTATCTCAGTGACACTGTATACACGCAATGTGTACTGCATACATGTCAGGCTATGAACAACATCTACATGGTTGGGTATGTGGGCTTATTGGATGATCACAATCAATGATCATCAAACATCCTGCAAAAGCAGGTTTTCACCATATCGAAACCTGAGACGAACGTTAAAAAACTAAAGTTCCGGGCTTTCTTCATCGCGTGTTAAAAATCCAGCTGTTTTGCTGTTTGCACTTCGATCCTCACTATGTTATTCCCAGTCCCCGTTTTGTGGCTCGAAAACAACAATAAAGCGACAAAAACCACTATCGAAACTTGATTTTTCCATCTTAAACTACCTGACAATGAATACAAGAAAGATATGATTTTCAGACTTCAGTTCTCCTTTAAGCCCAGTCGTAAGTCCGTAGTCCTCCTATTATACCTTATTCAATCTTTTTTACCCAGTCTGTGGTCCGCAGTCCTTCGCGCGCGGTTCCAATTTTAAACTGACCGCGTTGTTTACGTTGCAATTTATTTCAAAGAATACTATTGCTAGTAATTAAGTTGTCAGATATCGTACAGGGTTTTTAAAGGTGATTAGCTTTACCCCACATTACGTTTAAGAATGTCCTTTTGTAGTTTTGCTTCCCTGGTTGGTGGAGCTTGTGGTCCAAGTCCTGAAAATCTGACCGTGGTACAGTTTGTTGATTTGAAAGACTGCAATCGGGATGTGACAGCACATTTGAAGTTTTGTAAGATAATAACAAATGCTGAGGAAATCAATAGCGAAAGAAAATTGTTACTTGCCCGTGCAGGTGAGTACTATTAAACGCAATGAATTTCTTCCCTGTGACTGGACAACGTATTTACTCAGTGGAACTGATTGAAGCTTACCTATTGATTTTCAGGGATTTTTGTCGCCCAAGAATGCCAGCAACATATGACAGTCTGCCCCAAACACAGGGATGCGTATGGTATTCGTTGGCGGACTGGTAAGACAAGATGCTGTGTACCAACACAAGTTGCCGGCCATAAATCAGGGTCTAACCGGGGTGATCGAGGAATAGACAGCCAGCAATCATATTTTGTCTTTGAAGAAACTAGACTACTTGTTCCAGCTGGGTCACGTAAGTAACAAAATTCATGTCTACTGGCTGCAAGATTTTTCCACACTTTTCATTTATCTGTCAGTTTGTGTTGAATATCAATTTTTTTTAAAGGGAAACGCTATACGTGAATGACGTATTTTCCACTCTCGTTCCCAGAGGCTGCGTTACCCTCATTCAGCGTTCCGCTGGATAAGGGTAACGCGGTCGACGGCTTCTGGGAATGAGATTGCGTATTTTCTTGAATAACATGCACGCGTTGCCCACGCACTGTGTATTTGCATGGATGAATTGTGGGAGGGGTGTGAAGTGTCCCGTCGCGCTGTCTCCCCATTTCTATTTGAGCCTTGTGATTTCCACACATACTCTTAACCCGATTTTCATTCCTTTTATCCAGCTATTTGTAGGCAATGTAGAGAGTATATTGGAAAAAGGATAGCCCAGAAGAAGTCTTGTAAGGAGCCATCCGAGCAAGGTGCCTTCCCCCTGCCTACTCATCAGTATCCTTCTCCTGTTGCAGAATCATCCATTGTGCAGGCAGAATTAACACTGGTAATTGTTGTACATAGCAAACATTCAGTACTTTTATAATTGTCCATATTCCACACGACACTCAATTTTTTTTTCCAATAGGAAAAAGAAGCGAGTAGTAGTGAGGATATAGCTGAACATATCAAGCGCCTTTTGATTGATGACACCTTCGTCCTTGGCTCGTCCGAAAGTACGGCCTCGTCTTTTAATGGAGAAGTGGTTGTTAGTTGCAATAAGCCACTGAGATTACTTAATGCTTTCCTTGAGGAGTGTGATGTTAAAACGATTGATAACCCGCAGCAAGGGTGAAGCAACTGCGCTTAAAGAACAAAGAGAAGATACATTCAACAAACCAGAAACGTCCTTGTTGCAGTATTGAAGGTAGTATCACCGGAAAATGCAGGCTACCTTTGGACGGCTATCCAGGCATCGAAAGCTGTGAACGAAGTGCTTGGTGTGGAGGGAATTATGTTTCCATCCCAACGTCTATACCTTGAGGCATTAGCAGAAACGTACAAGAATGCTGGCAGCTGGGACACGTGACGACAGATTCTGTCCATCATGACTGGTGTTGCAAGTTTGGCTGCTATCCGAGAGTACGTCCCTGGTCTATCGCAGTACAGGTACACAGTGGCAAACTTGCATCGTCTACAACACGGAGTGGGAACACCTGTGCCTATCGAACATATGCATGCAGCAAGGGTTCGGATAGATGATGATCAACTGGACCACTTTATGAACTTCATCGCAAGTCCGCACATTGTGCAAGACCTGCCTTTTGGGCAAAAGTATCTGCACCTATCAAACGGGAACCTTCTTGAAGTTCCAAATGTTATTCGAGCTGTAATACCAGAACGAATAATTGCTCAGTACAAACAGTACTGCAAAGAAGTGAGTTTTAATCCCTTCAGCACGCGAACAATGCGGAGGATATTGTCTGCGTGTAGCGCAACAGTGCGAAAGAGCCTCCAGGGCCTGGACTATTTCGCAGCCGATGGTGCTTCAGCATTTGATGACCTGAGTAACCTCCTTAATCAGCATTCAGACCTAATGGCAGCTGAATCTCAAGAAAAGTGGAAAGATGCATTAAAGAATGCTAAACTCTACATTAAGGGAGATTTCAAGGTAATATAGTAAAGTTCTAACCCACAAAGCTTTCGGCGATCAATTTTCCCTACTCCCGTGAGAGATCCGCATTCAGCGTTCACAACAAAAAATGCACCTCTTAATCAAACAATAATGCTGCAAGTATACGCAGGATCTGTAAAAGATCTAATCAGCCAAAAATATAAATGACTCAAATTTCTGCAAGGCTGATCGAACTGCGTAGAATCGCCTATTATGCTGGCCATCTCCTAGGATAAGGTCACCTCCTTTTTCTTCCCTATCGTTAAAAGAACTGCTCACTTTAAAACAATCACCATCCAGTTGATGCACGCTTTTCCGTGTTCCTAGCAACACTGACATTTTCTGGATTTTTGGATAGACACGCTTGCTCGGCGTTTTCAATGTTGATGGGTGTGTGTGTGTGTGTGTGTTTGGGGGGGGGGGGGGAGCAATTGGCGAAGTGTTTCTCTCTTTCCAAATTGGATATGTTTCATATACTCTATTATTATATTTTTTTAGTTTCAACTTTTACAAGTTGTCGGAATTTGTTTTCTTAAAAATCCTTTTCGTAGTTTTCCATTATACTTCAAAAATGTGTTTCTCTAAATAAAAAATTTTTCACAGGTCCACGTTGCTAATGAATCGTCTATTGAAGACCACTGTATGGCATATGCATTGAGTAACCCACATGACAGCTCCTTTAGTCAGATGTGCAAGCACATTCACGAAGGATTGGGGAGAGTATGGCGGAATGAAGACGTTGCTTACGAAGCTCCGTCCACCATAATCTTTATTTTTGGTTTTCTATGGAGTCTTCATCCATATATGTAACCCCAAAGCGAAAATTTCGCCGCAATACATCCAACAGTTCCCAAGAAGCGTCACCCGAAGAGAAACGGGCGAAAGAATCCAATTCTCCCGACGTGAAGACTTCAGAAGACGAAGACGAAGTAATGGCTGCTTTGAGGCTTTCAGAAGGCGTCACAAACAAACTAGACCTTATCCTGGCAAGACTAAGCAGTCTAGACTCAAGAATGGAGGAATTGAATAGTACGGTAAAAGGTCTACAAAGCAAATTTTCTTCCATGGAAATTGATATTAACTCGGTCAAGGATAAGCAGATGAGTCTTAACGAAAAGTTCACGCACATGGAGAACAACTCCAAATTAGTGGATGAGAATATCAAGTAACTTGAGAGCAGCTTGCAGAAAAGTAAGGCTGAAGTGGTCGAATGTCACAAGAAAATTCTTTACTTAGAGGCTTACAGTCGAAGAGAAAATCTAAAATTTGAAGGAATTCCAGAAGTTGTCCAACACAATACAACATCTAATCGAAGTGAGGACACGGAGTGTGTTCTTGTTGACTTTCTTGAGAATGTCCTTGGAATTGAGGACGCTAAGTCCATCGAGTTTCAGCGAGTGCACAGGTTAGGCAAGCCGAAGAATGGTAGCGGAGATGGCGGCCGAATGATCATAGCGCGTTTTCTAAGATTCTCTGATAGAGAGCGAGTTTTTAAGCAAGGACGTAGACTTAAAGGCACTAATTACAGAATGTTTGAAGACATTCCAATGGAATTACACCAAAAGAGAAAAGCACAGATGGAAAGGCTCAAAGAGGCAAGGAAAGAAGGCAAACGCGCCAACTTTAGTAGATCAGAGCCAGATAAATTATATATTGATGGTAAATTGGTCAAAATGTAAAATAATTATTTTGGGTTAAACGATTTACGCTGTAGTCAGTCAGCTTTTCCAACATATTGTATTGTGTACTATGATGTAGGCCTTTTCAACATTTGTCAAATGTTTCTCTTGTCTACCGTAACAATAGAGCAAAATCACCTCTATTTTCAATTTAGGTTCCATAGGCACCTTTTTGTTTTGTTTTGCTTGTTTGTGAAATTCTTACTTCTTACTCTATTTGAATTGCGGTGGAGGAGCTTGATTTCCTTTTTGTTTATTTTCCTAAACTATCTTGTTACCAACGGAAGGTTGTTCAGTAGATGGAGATGGACCTAGTACCTTTTAATCTGGAACACGAGGTATGTATCTTAAGTATCTTAAGTATCTTTTTCCTCTTGTTTCAGTCTTGTGTTGTGTTTGTGGTAGGTAGTAGAATTTATTACTGTTTTCTATATGCATCGATGATAAATGTCATGCCGTTTCCCTGTAACACAAGTAGAACGCTTAGATATTTTGCTAAATGCTGCAGAAGCCCAGTTAAGCACATGTTACGTAACAATCACATGCCATCATTTGGCATCAGCCCATTCTGTTTTATTCTTTCGCTTTCCTCTGCAATCCCAGAGCTGTTCTATGTTTTTTTAATGTCCATTAGATGAGCGCTAGTATGTTTAAATTTATTTTGCTTAATGTGAGGGGCATGAGCAATTTTAAGAAAAGAAAAATGATATTTACTTGGTGTCGAAAGAAGAAGCCAGATATTATTTTCTTACAAGAAACTCACTCGAAAAAAGACACAGAAATGTATTGGAAAAACGGATGGGAAAGTGAGATTATCTTGGCCCATGGCAGCTCAAATTCATGTGGGGTGGCAATCCTTGTTAATAAAGGTGTTGATTGTACAATTCACTCTAAAATTTTGGATCCCTTGGGACGGTATATAATGCTAAAAGCAGAAATTGAAGACAAAATGTATATATTGATCAATATCTATGCTCCAAACAAAGACACAAATATCGTCAATTGTTTCAACAATTTGCTTATGACGTTGCGGGAAAATGATTTTGATGAAGAAGAAAATATTATTGTAGGTGGGGATTTCAACTGCCCTCTTAATCTACTTCTTGATAAGAAAGGGGGTCTTTTAATTCCAAGAAAATCTGTCGTAACCACAATTGATAGTCTACAAGAAGAGCTCGATCTTGTCGATATATGGAGAATAAAGAATCCTGCGAAAAGAAGTTTCACATGGAGCCAAAATTCTCCAATGATTTTTTGTCGATTAGATTACTGGCTGATTTCAAATACCGTACACGACTTAGTTGTAACAACAGGCATAATTCCGGCCATTAAAACAGACCATGCAGCAATTTCCATAGAGTTCTCTAATAGATATAATGATGTAAAAGGTCCCGGTTACTGGAAAATGAATTGTTCTCTTTTGGATGAGGAGGACTATATTAGATACCAATTTGGTTAGCCGAAGGCCGTAATGAACTGTCGGACAATCGAAGCATTTGGGATTGGATGAAATACAATATAAGAGCACACACAATTCAGTATTCGAAAAGAAGAGCGCGGGAAAGAAACGAAAGAGAAAGAAGTCTTCAAGAAGAATACGCTAAAGCAAAACATATACATGAAATAGACCCTAACGACTTAAATGCAAGTATTTTAAATTCCGCTAAAGATATGTTGGAATTGTTTAATGAAGAAAAAGTAAAAGGAATTATTATTCGAGCACGAGCTCATTGGCACGAGCACGGTGAGAAAAGTACCAAATATTTTCTGAATCTAGAAAAAAGGAATCACATTAAAAAACATATTAGAAAATTGAATATGAACGGTTCGATTACTACAGATCCTTTCAATACCTTATCCGCACAGCAACGCTTTTATCAAGAACTGTGTACTAGCAGAAACAAGAATGAAAATAACTCACAGATGATTGAATCCTTTTTAAAAGATTTAAACATTCCTAAACTTTCGGAGGAACAAAAGGTATCATGTGAGGGGCAAATTACTTCAGAAGAATGTGCTTTGCTTTTGGAAAGTTTTGCAAGCAACAAATCACCTGGGAATGATGGCATTCCTATTGAATTCTACAGAAAATTCTGGCCATTAATTAGTGATCCTTTCATTCAATGTGCAAGCGAATGCTTCGAAAAAGGTGAAATGTCATGCTCTCAAAAACAAGCAGTTATTACTCTTATTGAAAAGAAAGGAAAAGATCGCTCTTTTCTCGAAAACTGGAGACCGATTTCTCTTGTAAATGTAGATGCAAAAATTATGTCTAAAGGTATAGCTACTAGAATAAAAAATGTTCTACCAAACATTATCCATCACCATCAAACTGGATTTATTAAGGATCGTTACATAGGTGAAACAGTGCGATCGATTTTCGATATAATGGACTTTACAGTTGAAGAAAATATTCCTGGTTTAATGATTTTTATTGATTTTCAGAAGGCATTCGATAGTTTAGAGTGGAACTTTCTTCAAAGCTGTCTAGAATCCTTTAATTTTGGTCCTAATTTTATTCGATGGGTAATGACCTTCTATAATAATATACAAAGCTGTGTCATTAACAACGGTGTAGCATCTAGTTATTTTAGACTTGAACGAGGAGTTAGACAAGGAGATCCCCTTTCTCCATATTTATTTGTTGTAGCAGTTGAAACCTTGGCTATTGCAATTCGACAAAATTCAATGATAAATGGTATCACTATCGAAAGGGAAGAAACAAAGTTACTCCAATAAGCGGATGACACAACAGCAGTTCTTTCGGACATTAACTCAGCTCATACTCTTTTTAAGCTGCTTGATGATTTTAAGAAGCTTTCAGGTTTAGCAGTTAATCCCACGAAAACTGAAGGAATGTGAATCGGATCATTAAGAGAAAATAAAGCAAAACCCTTCGGTATTAAGTGGCCAAATGAACCAATTAAAGCTCTAGGGGTGTATTACTCCTATGATCAAAAATTACTTCATGAAAAAAACTTTATAGAAAAATTGGACAGCGTTAAGAAACTCATAAACATGTGGTCCACAAGAGGCCTATCTCTGTATGCCCGCTGTATGGGAAGGTAACAGTAATAAAATCCTTGATTATCCCAAAGTTTGTTTATGTATCATCCTTATTAACGATGCCCAAGGGAGTCATCAAAGAACTGAACCAATTGATATTTAGATTTCTATGGAAAGGGGTTGATAAAGTCACACGCTTGGCAGTAATAAACGATTATCAAAAGAGCGGCTTGAAAATGATTGATCTTGAAACTATGGCTAAATCTTTAAGGTTAGCCTGGCTGAAGAGAATTTTTGGCGAAAATGACGGCACATGGAAAAATTATTTACATCACCTACTGAAACGTTTTGGCGGCCTTTTCTTATTCCACTGCAATTATGATATAAAAGACCTCACAATCTCTTCCAATTTCTATAGTGAACTGCTTTAGTGGTGGGCAGAGTTTCGTGACGAATTTTTACAGAGAAACTTTAGCACAATGTAATTTGGAATAACAAAGACATTTGTATAAATAATAGGCCAATATTCTACAAAACTTATTTTGAGTCCGGTTTTATTGAGGTAACAGACCTTCTATTCGATTTTAATATTACAGAATCCTTTAATACTATTTCAAAAAAGATTGATAAAACAAATTTTCTAGTCTGGGCAGGTCTCAGACATGCTATACCGTCCCACTTAAAATCAAAATCAAAAACTGATAATCACACCTTTTTGGCAGGGCCACCTTCCCTGATAATTAATAACAACGCTTTTGATATTTTAAGGAAAAAGTCAAAAGACTATTACACACTGATTATAAGCAAAAAAGCACAATTTTCTAAACACTCGTTAGTTTTGAAACGTGATTTTAATTTAAGCGAAGATCAATTAGAAAAAGTGTTTATTTTACCTCATATTGTGTGTTCCGAGCCTTATGTTAAGGCCTTTCAATACAAGGTCCTTAACTCTATACTATACACTAATACCAAATTATATAAGATAGGATTTATTACAGACAATAAATGTTCCTTTTGTAATTCTGAACCCTGTTACACCTTCTTTTCGACTGCGTATACTCGAAACGTTTTTGGAAAGATTTTGAATTTTATTTTTATTCTTTATCAAAAGAATTCTTTCATCTCAGTTGGCAAGATGTTTTAATAGGTATTATTACGTCAGAATGCCCCTTACTGAACTACTTTCTATTGATAGCTAAATTGTATCTGTGGGATTGCAGAAGATCTCAAATACTCCCTAGCTTAACTGGGTTTAAGGTAAAGATCAAAATTAAATTTGAAACAGAAAAATATATCTGTACTCAGAACAACACCCTTATTAAATTTAACAAAAAATGGGCAACTATCTGTCCTCTTTAATTTTCATATTTATGTTTTGTTAAATATTCTTTACGTAACATTATTAATTTATAATACGTAACTTGTAGTTTTAATAAATAACAGGGAAGGAAGATAAATGATAAGTGTATTATAATTAAGTGTTGTATTTTTTTTTGTCAGCAGTCGTTCTAATTAGTGTTATAGGCATTGTGCAAACTCCATTTTTTGTATTGTTAATAGTAAATTGATTGTATGTAGCTTTTCTTTTCATAACTTCTTATTTTCTTTGTGCATAGACTGTATTTTGAAAATGTGAGTAGTGCAATTTAGGTTTAGTTATTGTAAGTTATGCTACGGTATTGTAAGTAACGCGTGGTATTGTTTAATTAGTAAGAAATGTTAGTATTGTAAGTTATGTTTTGTTGTGAATAAACTTTCATTAATTAAAAAAAAAAAGCACATTCACGAAGAACAATGTCTACAATTACAGGAGATTCAAACATTCGTTGAACAGGCCACTTTTCATTCCAAAGATGATGGCGACGAAGCCATATATGTGGCAACGCACAGCAAGGAGATGATTCAAACATGGAAGGCTCACCAGCTACGCACAGTGAGGCAAGACCAGGCGAGAGTGCAGATTCTTCGACAACTTGACAGCAGCTCAGTCTTAATAACCCAGGACTGGGCCATGAAATTCCTACCCAGAAAGTACCGCGAGTCCCAGTCGGACTGGTTCGGTAAAAGGGGCATTTCGTGGCATATATCTGTCGCCGTGCGCCGCCACAACGATCAGCTAGAGTCTCAAGGATTTGTGCATATTATCCAGAACTGCACCCAGGGAAGCTCCGCTGTCGTCTCAATCATGGCTCATGTCCTGAAGACCTTAAAAAAAGAACACCCAGAGATACAGAAAGCATTTTTCCGCCAAGATAATGCGGGGTGCTATCATAGCACAGTTACCAACGCTTCAGTACCAGCTATAGAGAAAGAATCAGGAATTCAAGTCGTCGAGGTTTAATAAGCTTCTCAGATCCCCAAGGAGGAAAGGGGCCTGCTGATCGCATGGCTGCAACGATTAAAAGCCACATCATAAGATTTGTAAATGAGGGTAACGATGTTACCAACGCCAAAGAGATGGAGAAAGCAGTCCTTTCGCATGGAGGCCTCCCTGGGATGCGAGTGGCGTCACTAGATTTCCTTGGGGAACATGAAAATTCCGGACTGCGACAGAAGATTCCTGGTATTAGTAAACTTAACAACTTCAAGGTTTGCGATGGAGGAGTCCAGGTGTGGCAAGCGTATGATATTGGTCTGGGGAAAAACCTTCGACTCGAAGGAACAGATGGTAAGCCTTACTCTTTGTCAGGCTCTGTTGTTTCTTCATTTGATTTCGAAATTCGGGCAAACTTTACGAGTAAGCCCCGGCTATAAGAGTGATTTTATTTGACTTACACAGGGGACGATTTGTTTGTTCTTGACGCCATTATTAAAAAAGGCAGATTAACAAGAAAAACGTCACATTTTATTTTCCAAAACTGTTCACACGTAAGACAGTTTTTGAGTAAGTTCAGCCATACTTTTCAGTAGAATTCGTCTTTCAACTGATTAACATATTTTGTTGAAGGTTGTTCATTGAACTCGTGATCTAAAATTATGTTTTCTTGTCACAGAATGTTATTTCCAGAAGATTTCGGTTTCTTTCTCACCTGGAGATTTCAAGGAGGTGACTTCCCGTAAAGGCCAAAAAGAGGGTGCTGGTTCAACTTCTACTGCAGCAGAGCCAGACGAAGAAGACGAAAGCCAAAGTGAAAAAGACAAGCAAGTGTTCCTTTGCCCTGAAGAGGGCTGCACTCGTGGTTTCCGGAGGCACTCTTCCTTGGAAAAACATCTCGCATTTGGATGTTGCACAAAGACAATTGAAAGAGAGACACTGCTAGACAGGGCAAAGGTTAAATATGTTGCGAGACTCCAAGAAGGCGAAACCTCACTTCCAACAATAACTTCAACCAGCTCCTCTACAAGTAAGTCTCGGGCAGCGCCACTTGAAGGCTGGGCACTGAAACAAGCAAAGAAAGCTTATCGCTTTAACGATCAACAACGCCAATACCTTACAGCTGGGTTCAACATTGGCCAGGAGAGCGGCATGAAGCTTGACGCCGAAGTTGTCGCTAAAGAAATGCGGCGAGCATGAGGATCTGATGGAGAGCGGCTGTTCAAAGTGTCTGAATTTCTGACAGCCCAACAAGTGGCTTCATTTTTTTCCCGAATGGCGGCGAAGGTAAAGCAACAAACTGTTCCAGGCAAAACTCTCAGTGAACCAGATATTCTTGCAATGGAAGAAGAGCAGAACCTTTCCAGTGCAAAGGAGGCTGTGATTACTGCATTGCGTGTGAAGCACCCTATAAGCTTTGAGCAATACAATATTTGTAGTATGGTCAAAGATAACACCCTTGCAAAACTAAAACTTGGTGTCCTAAAACTTCTTTGCGAAAAGTTAAGCATCCCATTGCCAAGTGATGAGAGGAAAAAAGCACCATACATATCTCTTCTGCAAGATATGGTGAAAAACTGCTCTTGTAGTGCAGATTAAATATGCAAAAGGTTGTTTGATGATCATTGATCGTGATCTGATCCAATAAGCCCACGTGCACAACCATGTAGGTGTTGTTCATAGCCTGACATGTATGCAGTAGACATTGCCTGTATAGTGTCACTGAGATACCAGTGTTTCTGTTGTTGACATTCAACAAAGATAAATGCATGCCCTACAGCCAATGAGGACTGTAGGTAGAAACTGAGTTATTATTTTGTTAAACGGAAATTGGCACACAGGTTCTGAAGCATGTGTGATATTTCATACCAGTAGTTACATTAAAATACATGGCTTGCCGGCCGACACTGTTTTTCAGTCGCTTGCGAAGGCACAGTTTCAAATAGCACGAACAAAGAGATTTTCAGTTTACTGACCTGCATCTGGGTGATCATTGTTTCGAAGGCCACTAAAACAGGTTTGTCTAGCTATTTAAAAAGCATTCCAACAAACAAACTTGATTTAATTAATAATATTCACTTTCGACTCTATGTCTAACTTTCGCACTCATTTGACAACCGTGTATTTTTTAATCGTGACTTCAATGACATGTTAACATTTTAGTTTTATCAAAACCGCTTATATGCCAGTAAATAAAGGTCTTAATTCTAGTTGTTGTAAATGGCAATTTCGCAGCACAAGTTACTTTGTGGGCTTGACCTGACGCAGGTAACGCAATACTGAGTGTCAGTTTGGCACTATAATTTTAAAAAGGTTTTAATTCGACAATTATTTGTTGAAATCAGATTAATGTTGTTTGACTCCTTTTGTATGGAGTGTTTCCGTCAAATGATAGTCTCTTAATGAAACCTTCCCAATCAGATTCCTTTGCAAAAAGATTTATTGGGAGATTTGCATTATGCAAATTTCCCACCAGAACTTAATTGGCGAATATTTCTTTTCCCGTTGCGTGTTTTTTTCTTTTTTTGTCCAGACCTTTCCCATCACGTTCTTAAACAGGAAAGAGAAACAAACAAGTGCAATAAATGAGATAAAATGACCATCTCAAGATAGCTTGGGTCAATGTTTTCCCCGAGTCGCCACAACATAGCATTTTCTCGACAATTGCGAATTTATGCAAATTTGTTAACGAAGCCTCGCTAACTTTGGTTTTTGTCAGCGCGTGCATTGATTGCCCTGATTTTTTATTTCGAACTATTAAAGACGAACACCCAAGCTTCATCACAATGTTCCTCTCGATTTGATACCTGACATACCAAGATGCATTTTAAACGTTCAAACTTACTCAATTTTCGCATCATCGCGAAGTCCTCAAAGTGTCAATTTTTCAAAGAGTCATAAAACCCTCCAATGTGCTACAAAAGTGTACATAGTTCGCATTGATAGAAAGAAGGAGAGTTATGCTCTTATTCAAAACCCACCTCGTATTCGAGCATTGCGTACTGTTTCAACACAAGCGTATTGAACTTGGCCAATTTTGCGTGAGATTTTTGCATAATTACTGAGGTAAAACCCGTAATTTCGTTTTCGCCAAAATTCTCGAAAACGATAAATTTCCAGAACATTCAAATAATATTTTCGAAGATAGTTCCCCAAAAGTAAACTTCAGGCAAATTATCAGGAGTTTCGATTTTTCAAGCCTGGCCAGCGATTCTCGAAAGTTACAGTCAGGCACTCTTAATGTTTCACTCCAGTAGTTTAAGGGTAAAACAATCCTTACTTTTATTTATTCATAATTTTCGTATTTCTGTGATGATCATTGTTTAGGTCGCATTCCTCTTCGTCACCTGGTTTACAGAGTACATTCTCTGCCAACTAGCATGCGCCCTTTGGTGTGGGACTTCGGTCAACTGAAACCTGAAATTGAGCAGCTATACACAAGTCAAATTGTCAGCAGATTTGTAAGTTGGAGTGATCCGTAATTTCCTTCAAATTTGGAGCTTACATTCTACTTATTCAGTAAAAAGCAACTTGATTGTTACCTCTCTGGCTAGGGATTCCGTGTGCAGAGATTTTCCCAGCATTGTATTAGAAGCTCAAAAATATTCCCTTTTTAGCAAACTGTCTCGACGCCTCATCCAAGATTTAGCTAGAAAAATTCGTTTATATACATTTTGTCTTTACTTATTTCTTTTTTTGTTTATTCTTTTCTTAAAGCAGTTTTTGAGAGTTTCTTTAAAATACAGTTAACTAGTTATCGTTGGAAACATGGGGAAATTTATCGTTAGGGGACAAAGAGGTTAATTTTGACTTTGGCATTGATAAATTCCCCAGATAAAGATTACTTACATTTTTAGAGTATCAATGGCACAACATGATTTAAACCATGCCTAATTTTCCATTTTTCATAACTTTCTTACAAGGTTCTCCAGGAACAACGAATTTCAGGAGACGTGCCATTGGTACAGGCTCTGACAGCAGTGCTTACAGCTTCACAACGTTACATGAGAGATCAGACGGTGGGCTTACTATTATAGTAGTAGAATTACAGAATAAAGTATAACTTGGCACAGTAAATCAGGCCACTGCCACACAGTGGCCAGGAAGCTTTGTTTTACCCCCCTTCGCATCATACCTGATATGTTTTTTGGACAATGTCAATGTGCATGTTAACTTTTGTCTTAACAAAAGTGTATTCACATATAGCTGGCTCACTTTTCACTTTAAAGTCAGTTAAAGGTGGCGGTCCTCAGTTATTAGCATGCTAATCTGTGATTTTTCCTTTTTATTTTCCATTTGAAACTACCTCAGTTTCTCATAGGTTTTCCCAAATCCCACTTTTAAAAATTTCCAGCTATTTAGTCCTTCAAATGAATGGCCAACGTGATGTCTCTCTTGGTTACACAGGATGAATGCAGCTTTGTCAGCCTTCGAGATGTTGAACGTGCAATGAAAGTTATGGTTTGGTTCTATAATCACCGTGATTCTCTCAATCCTCTGATGGACGAACATTTGAATGACTCGGATGAAGAAAGTGATGATGAAGACGATGATGACAGTGAAGAGGATGACATTGAGGACGAGCAAGATGAATTGTATCAGGTGCATGGAACTGAGTGACCTAGTTCGTTTGCGTTAAGTGTTGTCTTGTGATCGTTCTCATTTTCTTCGCCGATTTGCAGACACTTTGAACAAGGAATTTTGTGGGAGGTTTTTCGGTTTTCCACATCTAAATTCAATTTCGATTGTTAAAAGTCCTTATCGCTTTTCCTCAGATGGGTTGACACGTAGCCATGCAACAATCGTATTAAGAGTTTGATAACATCAGTTGCACTCTAGCTAGATACTAACGTTATCGTTTTGTTGTTGTTTTTTGCGATCTCGCAAACAAATTTTTTCATTGCTTTGTCCAATGCAGATGATTTTTTATTGAAAAATTGACCAAAGCTTACGTGACTGGACCCCATTTAATACAATCTTGTTCTTGAACTTTCTCATACAGCCTCTTGATGACGTCACTCGTGCCCTCGTACTTTCCCTTGGCGTATGTTACCATGCACGACTTCAAGACAGAGAACCCTTTCGACGTGCCGTGGCACCAAGCTTTTTGCCCCCTTGCCAGCTACCTGGGGGTCATGGACGCATTCTACAAGAAATTACAAGGTATGTTGAGATAAATTTGATGAACGATAAATAACGGAGCATTTTCTTGGCTTTTATTGTGGACATTTTGACAATCAGAAAACCTTGGCCTATTCATGCATATGTTCCTGTCCAAAATTGAAAATGTTGCCGTTAGGTTACGTTTTGATGTTTGGTAACAACAAGGGTTTTTCAGTCAGTGTATTCCATTTCAGAATAGTGTATATATTTTCCAGTTAAGGCGCCATTTGATATTATTTTTTGCCCGTACACGGTAATATCTCCCATGTTGTAAAGTCATGAATGACAATTCCAAAAGGTTTATTTCACTCGGAGGCCAAAAGTATTTGTTTTTGGCAAAAAGAAACAAAATATGGAAAACTTTAAATGAGTGATAATTACACAAGTGATTTAAGATATAAGTTCTGAGAACACCTAGTCTTCTTATGAGGGCTCAAACTATACCTTTGGCCCAGGCTGTTGAAAGAGTGAATAAACACTATCACTGGATAATTTTTTCTAGTGTACAGTTTCACACTTGCTTTGAATGGTAGACGTTTTTTTCTTGAAAACCTGTAGCATTCTTTTCTCTTAACTACATTACTCCTAACCAGGAAAACATCTCTTTTGTGGACATTTGGTGCTCATAGGGTAAACGTGTCTGCTTCAGAAAAGTTGATCGAACACAAAACTCGGAAATAGTTTGACCAAATATAAGTGATGTGTGTGAGAAACCAAATGCTGCCAACATCTTTTGGGTAGGTGCACTCAAATATATTCACAAGTAAAAATCAACTATCTTGCTACGTTAATTTAACTGATATTTTGTAATTTTTTTATATTTGTAAGGGTGGCAGGTATGGTGCAGGGGAGAGAGCTCTCGCCACCCATCAATGTGGCCGGGTTCGACCCCGGAGTTGATTTCATATATGGGTTAAGTTTGTTTTGGGTTATTCTCCCTCTACAAAAACTAACATTTCCAAGTTCCAATTCGCCCTGGAAAGTGTCGACAAAGAGCTACTCTGCGGATGTGCCACTAAATTCCCATTTGTTTACTTTTATTTTATTTTATCCACCCTTTACGTTGTTGTTAGATGCCAGAAAGCAGTGGTGAATGAGCTGGCATTAAGCGATAACATCGCTCGTAACACAGCCTTGAGCGAGAACGTGTTCATGATGGTGTTGTGCATTGAGCTCAGGATTCCACTGTTTGTCGTCGGCAAACCGGGCAGCTCAAAATCACTGGCCAAGACTGTTGTCGCTGAGAACATGGAAGGAGATGCCTCACCATCAGATCTCTTTAAGACCTTCAAACAGGTAATTGTGGAAAAGCGTGTTTGCATTGCTGTCAACAACCAGAGTGTCAAAAGTATTTTCGCGGTTGCTTTGCTTTCACTTTACTACGTTTGCAACATCTCGAGTTCTGATTGGTTGATCGTGAAATTTACGTTACTTTGTGAAAGAAAATTTACAAAACCACTTCAATATATATTTACATGTAAGACTTCTTGCAGCAACTGCCACTCGTAGATGACCAATTGTCGTAGCATTTTGGGTGGGAGCTTACGAGGGGCTCGTGTATGTCAATGTTAGTATTAAGACCTTCAAACAGGTAATTGTGGAAAAGCGTGCTTATATTCCTGTCAACAACCAGAGTGTCGAAAGCATTTTCGCGTTTACTTTGCTTTCACTTTACTACGCTTCCAACATCTCGAGTTCTGATTGGTTCATCGTGCTATTTACGTTACTTTGCGGAAAAAAATTTAATTTACAAAACCGCTTCAGTATATTTTTACATGTAAGACTTCCTATAAGCGTCTGCCGCTCGTAGATGACCAATTGTCGTCGCATTTTGGGTGGCAGCTTACGAGGGATTAGTCTGTATTTCGTCTTAATGTTCATGTATTTCAATGTTAGTAGAGCCCCATCTATCCATTGAAAATTGGTCTGTTGCTCAGGCTAATTTGAAGAAAATCAGATCTGGTCTTTGTTTGGCTTTACAACCATTCATCCCCCAAATTTAAGTTTATTACTTGTAGTTTGTATGGTTATTGAGTTGAGTTGTGTCGATTTTAACATTCCACTCGACTGATATGCGACATCGAAAGTGGGCCAAAAGTGATCTTGCATGGTGATTTTATTTTTCACCAGGTTCATATGGTCTCATACCAGTGCAGCCCCCTCTCAACTGCAGAAGGGATACAGAAAACCTTTCGTCAGTGTAGCAAACTGCAGGAAGACAAAAACCCAGACAAGTACGTGTCAGTGGTGGTCTTAGACGAGGTTGGCCTGGCTGAAGACTCCCCTCTGATGCCTCTGAAAACGCTTCATCCATTGCTTGAGGATGGAGTGAGTACGGCTGATGGCATCATGGAGGTCGAACAACAGCTTGAAAGAGTGGCGTTCATAGGCATTTCAAACTGGGCTCTTGACCCTGCAAAAATGAACCGTGGTATTATGCTATCACGTGGCCTGCCAGATGCAAAGGAACTGGTGGAGAGTGCTATGTAAGGTTTATCTTGGTTTAAAGAGTAGTAATGCATAAAATTGATAGCTTACATTAATTCAGGATGATTCCCTGAAATGATCAATAGAGCTTGCTGAGATCTCCTGCACCTATATATCTATCTTATGTAACAATGATGGGCGAATAAAAAAAAAAGAAATTTGAAATGTTATTAGAACTAATACAAGAGTCCTTTATCATAGTTCAAGATATAAGTAGGACACATAGATATAAGTAGGACACATAGACATAAGATCAGGGCCCAGTTGGTTAAAGCCCGTTAAACTTATCCTGGGTTAAAGTGAACTTTGATTCAAGTAAATAACTAATCAATACAGATTTTCCAAAAGCATTTTGTCGTTAAGTTTTGACTTAAACTTTTCTTTGCCATAAATTAAATATTAGCTTTTAACATTTTAACAAGCAAGATGAAAACCTCGCTAATAGCTTTTACTAGTAATCGGGGATTAGCGCTAATCGGCTTTCGAGCAACCGGGTCCAAAGCAGGAATTGATAACGTACGTGAGGAAACCATGGCATACCATTTACTATTATAAATGTTTCGCTCAAAATGAGGGACTAGCCCATCATCAAAACATCACAATGGCTGCCACAACACATTAAAGCAAACTATAACAAAAACTCTAACATTTACAATCGGAAGATTGTAAAAGGTTTGTCATTCGTGAAGAGCGTAACGTATTGTTCATTTCTTATGTAGGGGCATATGTTCCACTGACAAACTAGTGCAAAGCTTTGTCGCTCCACTTATGAATCCGCTTGCATTGGGATACAAAAAGCTGTATGACACTCAGAAAAAGTCAGATGCTCTCCGGGAATCCAAAAAGGATGAATTCTTTGGGCTTCGTGATTTCTACAGGTATGAATTTATTACATCGCTTACATTGAACATTTAATCTCAAGGTATTTGGATTAAAACTTCTGTATTGTACTTAATATATCAAACACGAGGAAGAGTGTTTCCGATTTCCAAACATCGAGAGGTGGGGTGAAAAAACGAGGCGCAGTTGAGTTTTCTTTTCTTTTTTTTACCAACTTTGAGGTGTTTGGAAGTCGTATGAAACACTGTTTTGAGTGTTTCATGTAGCTTCACAAACTGTTAATAATTCGTGGAGAAATGCAAAGCAAAAGTTCACCAAATGTTTGTGATTTGCAAACCTCTTTCATGGTAGCGATTTCCTTTGTTTTTTCTTCATGAATTGTTTATGACTGTGAGAGGATATTTCGAAATTATTTTGATTTTCCCTTAAGTCTGGTGAAGATGGTATACAAAATGGCTGAGGAGCATAAACGTGAGCCACGTTGGCCAGAAATCGAACATGCCATCAGAAGGAACTTCGGGGGACTGGATGAGATAGATCCTGTCAAAATCTTCAAGAAACAATTCACATATAGTAGAAACCAAATGGTAAGGAAGTCTTTCAACTGCTTGATTTTTATCATTCTAATGTTTCATTGAAATAATTCAAACAGTAACGAAATCGACGGTCGACATTGGCTTACAATGAACGCCAAGAGTGCTTGTTTTAAACTAAGACCGTGATCCTCTTTTGCAGAGGAGACAAAATGAAGATGCTTTCTCTGCAGTGAATCTGATCAAAGCCAGTCTTGAGCGTGAAATCTCCAAAGGGTAAGAGACGCTATCAGAAAGTGAATAGCGAGACGTGAGTATAAAATGAACTAATCAAATAGATACCGGCCGTACTGCGCATCAGGCAGTCATTTACAATTTACAAGCCAAATCCTGCACTGCTGATGCATAATTTGTCAGCCACATAGTTTAATGAAACCATAACATCCCAAGTTTAATTTTTGGTGTTGTTTTTCAAATTGAATAGGGAGAGTCGATACCTGTTGGTGCTGACAGAGAATTATGCAGCTTTGCCTATTGTCCAACAGGAGTTGCACAAGAAAGGAGAAGAGCCAGTCGTAATTTTTGGGAGCAGCTTCCCCAAAGATCAGGAGTACACACAGGTACCAATTAAACAGTAGAAAACGATGTTGTGTTTGTGTTGTATACTTATAATAACACGATGCCGGGGATGTCAGGGAGATCGAGAAATTTTGCCACCGTAGCCGTGTATCCGCTATTGTTCATATTTCAGGTCTGCCGGGACATCAATCGAATCAAGGTGTGCATGGAAACAGGGAGGACGGTAATACTGTTGAACTTGGAGAGCCTTTACGAAAGTCTGTATGACGCTCTCAACCAGGTAAGAACGAATGACCTAATTTATAGTTTTCATTAGGATTCATTCAGATAGCGAATCGTTATATTCCGTTGCTGTGTCTTCAGTTTTTCCTTGTCTGGTCAGAGAGAGAAGTGTGATAAGTGTTTTGTTTGTTCGAACCCACAGTACTACGTGTATTGCGTAAAAGAGAAACATGTGTACCTTGGACTGGGAAATCACCGTGTCAAGTGTTGCGTCCATGATAAATTCAGGTAGGAACGGCCTGTTCAAAACTTTGCCCTTGTACTGCCAAATTTGGAAAACGAACAGTAGCATGAAAGAGAGTACTCGATAGCTCTCTTTTCTGTAGGTACGATCTAGTACTTCATCCACGCATTGAGATTGTCTACCATCGTAACCAGGTCTTCTCTTTAGCTTTTATTTGAATGGCAACTACACTTCATGGTTTGGTCTGCAGATACAAAGGCGAAGTCACGTTGTATAGCGTGGTGAAAAGCGCTACAGGAAATTGCCACTAAAACCCTTTTATGTGAATGTTCACGCCTAAAGAATTCGATATTCATTTAGAGTTAGTTAGAACCACATTGGGTGTACCAAGGTTTGATCTCAGAAGTGAAAGTGCGAGGCCTTAAATTTTGTTTTGATGGAAAAGATCACGAAACCGAAGCGCTATCACGTAGCAATCACGTTGTTTTCAATGCTTTTTCTTTGGTCAGATTTTCTTGTATTGTGTCGAGTTTTCGTGGGCTCTTTACTCACGCTAATTTCTCCGATTTATAGATAATTTACTATTCGGTTCGGCAGGGAACTATACCCCTTAAGTTGTGTATGCAAATTGTGTATGTATATAGCCACGCGTATAATCGAACCAATTCCCAGTTGTAAATTCGCGGGCGTGTATTCTTTTCACTTAAGATGGAGGAGACATTCGTGTAAAAATATAAAAGCATAATTTTCTATCAAATTGTGATAATGGAAAATTCAGCGAAACAATTTAGTAAATGGTAGAAATTTTACGGACCAATTTCTTGCGGGTATGTTTTTATCATACTTGAGTAAATGTTATTAATGCCTTGATCGTACATCCACTTTGAAACTATAAATGACTGGGAAATGTTATTGTTTGTTTCTTTGGTTTTTTTTTTTTCACAAATTAATTGATCTGATTGTTTTGCAACAATAGAACAACATTCCTTCCTTGTAGAGCAGTGCATACTGTACATTAGATTAAACGGTTTAGGCTTAAAACTGTCGCATTCCATCCATCTCAACAGACTAATTGTGATTGCTGAAAGAGATGTTGTTTACAGCAAGTTTCCGATTCCTCTGATTAATCGCTTGGAAAAGCATTACCTTGTGACCTCAGCAAGCCTGACTCCTCTACAAAGACGCGCTGTAGACAGACTTCACGAGTGGGTGACACGATTTTCTCAAGTTAACATCCCACGTCACCAGCAGATGAGGTATGTTTAGAGCTGAATATTTATTCAACGAGTTGTTAATGCCATATGTGCATGTTTCTAGTCAGGAACAAGTCTGCAAACAGCTGTTCTCCTTTATTTCAAAAATACTATACCCTGGCCTTGCTGTCACAACACCGGATTTGATTTAGGGGTCCTTTAAATGAATTTTTTTTTTATATATATTTTTTGTTACAGAAAATATACACCTGGCGACGCATTTGTCGGTTACCATGGTGACACGGCAGCATCTGTAGTATTGCAAGTAGCTAGCAACATAAACCAGAGTGAGGAGTGTAAGGAGTCCCGTGACGAGCGCTACTTCGAAGAGAAGGTGGGTTAAAAGAAATAGATCGTTCAACTGTTGCATAGAGTGAAAGAGAATCTGCTAGTTTACATATTGCCCTATTCCCTTGTATGTCTGTATTCTGATTAAAACTACACCGATCATCACAGGTTCTCAAGGAATCGCAAGAGTTGCTCTTGCAATGTGCAACACCCGATGCTGTTGCACGTCTGCCATGCACACAGCTTGCTCAGCAAGCAGACGACCTCTGGGCACGTTACTTCACAATACAGCAGCATTCAAGCTTGACTGTCTTCCTTAGAAATGTACTGATGACAGAGGATAGAAGGAAAGACAAAGGAGCTTTAATTCAGGTAATTACTCCATCGTTAAGATGTAGTAAAGACTGCTTTTAAGAATAACCTTGAGAACAGCAACGAACATTTATAAGATTGCAGTCCCACTGAATCTCTGGAACGTTAACATTGAATTAATTGACATTGATTTATCATAAACTATCTAAGTGGGGTGTTTCAAGTGACGTTTAACGTATTTATGCCACTCGTTCTCTCTGCCACATGTTTATAAAGGTGTAGGTGATAAAGAATTTGCCTCCGTTTTAAACAGGACTTAAAACATGTAAATACACTTGAAGAAAAATAAAATGTCAACGTTCTATCTGCAGGTGACAACCCACTCAAGATTGCTTTCTTCCAATGATCTGCAAGACGTAGCAGCTTCAACCTCACTGCAAGTGTCAAATGTAAAGTGTCTGAGTCTACAACAGTTTCACACGGAACAACAGTTCTGCTTAACTGTGAGGTAAAATGGTAACGCCAGTCCCTATCTAAATTGAAGTATTAGTCTGTATATTGTTGAGGGGATTTATTTTAAATAGCAAACTCATTGAATAAAGTATGAGAACCGCTGTGACTCTATCCATTTTATGGTGGAAATGTTACCTGGTGGTCTAGAGTTCGATGCGTTCTCAACGTCAACTTTTCTCTTTTGTGTACTTTCGTTAGTAGTTGTGAAGTACTTGTAGTCGCTCTATTCTGTGGAAAACTGAAAATGCCGCGCGAATATCCCTCAAACCTCCCTTGAAAATGTCTGTTATATTACCAATATCGTTTTCCATTTGATAATTTGTCTTACAGGGACTTCTTCGCAAAACTTGGTGGAAGGGAAGGGCTGCTCATTGTGCAGTGCGATGCTGGAGACGTGAATTCCAACTTGATACCTTGTACTCGTCACCTGTTGGTGGAACAGAGGACAACAGCAGAACAAGATTTTGAAGAAAGTTTTGGACATGAACCTTCGTCATTTGTGCACATAGCGATGATTGTTCAACTTCCCCGTCTAGTTGGAGGCTGCCAATCATTTGCTGGTTTCCAAGGAGGACAATGGATATCTGTGCACATCGATGAACTTCATCCACCAACTAGTCAAATTCCAGCCATTAAATTCATGGTTGACCGATCGGTTAGTGAATTGTTTGATGTTTCACCGACCACCACACAGACTGATGACATGGAAGTTGAAGAAGAACAACAAGAAGTGATTGCCATTGAAATGGAAGCCACTGATCTTGCTTCCAGCAATACCATCCTGGATAAAGTGGACATTGTAAGCCTGTTGAGAAGCTGTGTCCAGGCAGCTGTTGCAAGAATTGAGGACGAGTCATGGCGTTCATCACGTTCAACACACAGGATTGACATCGTGTTAAGTCTTCTTCCAGAAAACAGGTCCAGTGCAACTGGTAAGTATAGGCCTAGAATTTCACGCAATGCGAAGAGTACTTTGTCCTGTGTGAACGATCTGTGGGGTCCACATCTTTCACCTCTTTTCCTTCGAGCCAAACTGCAATGCGTCGTCACTCTCTCTTCTCTTTCTTCTCTTTTTCTCCTGTTTTGTACCGTGACGCAAACGTTTTTCCAATATCTCCAACCTGTTGTATCTTTCCCTAGTGTTCCTTTCCATGTTGTTGGTAGGGGATGCTTTTTGTTTTCTTTGTTGATGACACACATTACCATACCTTCTTTGCGTAGACTAAAGACATTTTCCTAAGTGATCGTTTTTTGATAGTGCTAAGCCCTTTGTTACTGTTATTCTAAACAGAATTTTTTTCCCTAGATTTGTCATTCGCTACTATCCTGGCTCGGCGAATACACAATCTTCTACAAGAAAAAGATGAACGTGCTGGTGACAAGGCGAGTGATTGGCTTCGCTCGGAAGCGCTAAGTGGTACTGGAATTCAAGAGAATGGTACATTCAGGAAAGCGCTTTGGCGGAGAGTGTATTCATCGGTGATTCCAATCTTGTCTGAGGTCATCGCTTTTGTCGACCGTGATTCCAACCTGGATCTAGTAATGGATGAAGGGAGCTGGTTGTCACGTCTATGGATAACATTTTTTCAAGATCAAAGCATAGTTGAGTTCCATTATGATGACTTCCTGTCACTTGAAAGTGGTATCATACGGGAACGTGTTCCTGTGACCACCTCAGGACTTGAAAGGCACATGTTTGATTTGCAGTTTCCTTTTTCTTGGTTAATAAAGGAGAGAATCGATGCCTTGTGGAGAGGGGCTTCAAGCATAGCAGGTACCACGCTTTACTAGGAGTAAACCCTAGGTTTTACCGTTGTTTGTAACATTGTAACCATTTTACGTTTTGGTAATTCCAGCAAAAGATCAGGTGCATGCGTTTTATAACAGATGGCTGTTTTTTGGCTAAGACCAACAACCCTAGTTTTCGTATACAGAGTGGACGTTACTTCAAGCGGTAGTCGAAAACAAGTGTTTTGTGGAATTCAAAACTGCAGTGTCAAAAGAAACACACGTCCGTTACCTTTTGTAATGTTCCCTTTAGGTTTCCTTTTCTTATGTTTTGCCTCTACAAGAGTCTATATTTATTTCCATTCTACATTGTTTTGCCTTTAGCAAGAACAGGTACACCAGTCGAGCAATGCTTACAAGACCTTGTCAGTAACTCTGAAATGGGCCGTTTGCTTGAAGAAACTCAGTTGGAAGGTTATGAAGAAGCTGCGGTGTTGCGTTACCTTCACGACTTTGTTCACATGGTGTACAAGCCTACAGTTTCTGAAGAGGAACAGGTATGAAGTGACATATCTCACGGTAGGGGATTTAGTGGTAACTGATTCGTTTTCTGATTTAGGTGATTCAGATGACGGTAGTTCCTTGAATAAAATAATGGCTTATGTCAGATGTCATTTTCATCGTTAATAAACCAGCTTGAACCACGCTCGGCATATGGGCCTTGGCAATAAACCTGTACCATCTCCGAACTAATTCCTGGACTGCATTTTAGCGCAGCGATTGGTGGTAATTGCTGATTCCATAACGATTATTGACGTCGTCATGGTGGATTCTTGTGAATATTTCTGAGATTCCTGTAGCTATGTTGGCTGTGTTTTATGGGGCCAGGTTGGTCTAGGAAGGGACAAGAGAATCAGTAGATTCCTGGTCCCCCCGCCTGGGTTGTGGTTTATGGGTTACTCTCCACCACTGTAAAAAGCACTTAGTTACCGAAACGAGTACAAGTAAGTCTACCATCAATAGGATTCGCTCTTCTCCCGCATAAATAATGACTGGTGCTAGTTATAGCAAAATGGAAGATGGTACTACGATCAAACTGTTGATAAACCCAATAAGAAAGATGAATTGCGTGGTATGAAACACTTGGCGTCCAAGGGATCCCTTAATTATCGAAAATGCTGACGAGTTGTAAGGTAAAAATCACAAACTTTGAAATTGGCTAAGGAACTATTGTAATCAAGATGAACAAATAATGTTTTAGACCAAAAACCAAAGTACGTTGGAAACCATATTAGGTTGAGATGTTTATTGTACCGAAAATTGTGCAAGTTGTTTCGATGGGCCTTAAAGTGGGATCGAGAAACGTGATCTCAATCTCAAAATGCACTGTAATATGTAAATGTGAGAATCTCCCGTTTGAAAGACAACACCACTTCTGTGTGATATTTACTCTTTTGTAGCTGATCAGCCAAGCTATTGCCACAGCTGCTCGTGAACTTCATGCCGAGTCGCATTCTGCCGAGGAATTTGCCCTGAGAATCCCTCTGATCCATGTTGTGTATGACAACATTGAAAAACGCTTAACAAACCTTAACCCTCTGGTGAAGGCTCAGCCAGACATTGTAACCCGTCTTCTGCAAGTCATTCCACCAAACGATTCCGAAATGGTAAGAATTTTTACTTCCCAAAGATGGAGTTACATGTTGTATTATCATTCCACATCAGCAGGGGTTTCGAAGGCCAGGTCCTTTTTCCTGTCGTCTGGTTACATGAATAAGGTCCGCTATTTGTACATGGGCATTATTTCAAGAAGAGTAAATAACTCAACGAAAGGTTTCTACTGCTCAGTTGGTCCAACTCAGTATAAAATATTGAAAATATGTTGTGGTATTTACCCAGTCAAAGCCAGAAATGCCAACTAAAACGTGTTCAAGAGGTTAGCTCAGTTTTATAATCATTGCCTTCTTTTCACGGCGGTTATGAATTGAAATCTCACCATACCCATCTGTTTTAGCTTGTTTTGCACACAACCAAGCCGTTTTGTGTGATCTCAGGAATGTGCTATTTTTTAACTTTCGTTACTGTAAACTGAAAATTACACGAGACTACCTGAAAGAGAGTATGTTTTGCGCAAAGATTTGTTCCGAGAAGCCAAACGTTTTGCGAGAGCGAAGCTCGAAATTGATGCCAAAGGGCTTTATTATTCTTTAAATATTTTCGCTGAAAGCGCCCGTAGGTTGTTGAATTTTTGAAGGCCTTTTCCGGTAAAGTATGTTGATTTACTCACCTGTTCCAACAGCAAAACGCCCTCCAACCTTGAAACTGACGTGACGTATTTTGACCAGGCAAGGACAAGCGACATTTGTTGTTTTTTTTATTGTTAACTGCCACACACACTTACAAAATTCAGTCCTGTTACTTTAAAGTATTATATATATTTTACAGTTATGCTATACAGTACTTAAGCGAAGATGTTATTTTCCAGGTTCTTGATGCAGTTGCCCTTCAGTTGTGTTTGTCTAACCTCGAACCAAGTGCAGAGGAGTTCAATGACCCGCAGACTCGCTTAGTATGGTGTAACAGAGTCCTAGAAATCAGATCCAGTGCTGACAACATGCTTAACAACCGCTCACAACATGGGCCTAAAACGGCTCACATTCTTCATGATTGCAGGTAAGTAGTTTATTGTTTATAAACAGCCACCTGATTAAGCGTGTTTGGAAAGTTACAGTGAAATTCTGTTTACTGGTAAATCCTTTACTGCAAGTAACTACTCCCAGAAACTAACAAACCGCACTTAACCAACAAACTTAAACATGTTATTCCTTTTATACATGAAGGAAAATCTATGGACAATGGAGCGATTTTCGTTGTCTGTATTAAGAAAATGTGATAGTCTATTGGCTGCGTACATTTTGGAAATCGTATCTCATCTCATAATCGTTATCTAATCGAGTCATCATCTAACTTAATTTGACATCTCCTTACGTTTTCATGTGTTCCTTTTTTAATTTCACTATTAAAACGTTTTCATCCTTTGTGGCCGATGTTAAACCCTACTGACTGCTGGGCTGAGCCATGGCGCTGTCGAAAGTTGCTTTGAGGTGAATCCAGAGTATTAGGAAAGATATTGCATTCGTGAGCCGGTTAAAATAAATTACTATCTTTCTTCATTTATCGCCGCCATTGCTGATCCTAGCACTAAGCAGGACATGACACATATGAACCTAGTAAATGGCGTAGCTCGGCATGAGTCCCCCAGAGCTCGATCAGTGGTGAAGCATCCGACCAATGTGAGGACGATTGTGGGTTTCCCCTTTGGCACTCAGATTTTTTCTTCTTCCAACTCACGTGACGCAATTATTACATCTTTCTCATTTCATTACCGAACTTAATCATCCTGTGTACTGGTTCTCATCAATGAGCTTTTCTATTCAAACTCGGGACACTGAGATAACTTCATGACTCCAATGCCAGGGCTTAAAATTACCAAGGTTTCGAGTATACTTTCTTTTTCAGGTCAACGTGGCAACGTGTGAGCGCAGTAAGACTTTTCATAGAACACATGTGCCCTGGTATATCAGTGTGCCACCCAGCTGATGTCAAAAATGTTTTCAAGCTGTGGAAGGTAAGTTGGTAGTAAAGCTGGTGTTTATGTGTGAAATTAATCTGCAACGTTTTGGTCTTTGTGTAGAACCGGAAATCTTAATTTTTCTTGATGTTGTTTCAGATTTGTGTTTAAAAAATAAAACCATTAAAGCAGAGTAAATTGGAATCTTAACAAGATTTACCTAGAAGCTGTGGTGCAATTCTCTATTTTTAAAGAGTTTTCGCAGGTTTAGATAAAAGTATATGCCCCATGGCATAAGGGGAGCAGCCTTGAGGTAACTGGTTATGAGGTAATTACCACAGCTTGATGGCTGACCAAAATTAGTGTTTCCAAAATGGCAAACCAATTACATTCCAAATCCAATCCGTAGTATGCAATGTAGTCAGGAATTTTATGGACTTCAAGCTACTAAAGTAAAAACAAACTTTCCGATAGGCCTTGGGTAATGAGACGGACTTCACCAAGCCACACACAATGAGAGTTATCGAGAAGTTTCTCGTGGACTGTAGTGAAGCTGTTAGCAGGCGCTACACAAGGTAAGATACCCTCTTTGTTACACATTCAATTGTACCAATTTCTGCAAATATGTGTATTAAGCGTGACAATTTAAAACAACTGCAATCGCTTCGTTTTTGCTAAGCGGGCGTCATGTAATGTTTTGACAATGGTGAGAAAAATATTTTCCTTGTCAGTTCTAGTAAGTACACTTAAAATTCGTTAAAGTTTGTTGGTAAGTACTTTTAAAATTTTATGACACTATTTTAAAATGACTTAAGAAATTTTCATTTTTCAGTAAATACACTTTTGTCTTAGAATATCAACAAAAAAAACCAAAATGTTATTAGTCTGAGCATAATGTCAGTGTAACTTTTCATAGCGGTTCTCAGGTTTTCTTCACTGGATTTAGTGAAGAGGCAACCACCTGAGTGCAATGTTTGTTATGAATCGGAATGACATACGCATAGCTTACCCCATTGTAGTTGAACAATATTTTGCCTGTGCTTCCATTTATCTGAAGTATATGGTGCATCATCATCATCATCATCATCATCGTCGTCGTCATCATTTCCTTCTTCCCGACTGTGGAATAGGGCCCTTTATGGTGCCCACTGCTTAATTTGAATTAAGTTGAAGAATTTGAAACCTGCTTCCACAGTTATGGTGTCAATACATGTCCCGTGTGCCTGGGAGGTTTAGCTGGGAAGGATCCTGTGAAAATACCGTGCAGTCACGTGATATGCCTTCCCTGCATTTCCAAGTGGATTGCACAGAAACGTAGTTGTCCATCGTGCAAACAAGACGTTCCTGAGGATTTCAGGATAGTGTCCACCAAATCTATGAGGTATAACACCGCATTTCCTTTGTTTTAAATT
Source organism: Pavona decussata (assembly GCF_977016875.1). Lineage (NCBI taxonomy): Eukaryota > Metazoa > Cnidaria > Anthozoa > Scleractinia > Agariciidae > Pavona > Pavona decussata. Next base: position 135,145 of record NW_028145434.1, on the reverse strand, counting down.
CCGTATCATCAACAAACTGGCGTGGGCAGCTATTTGTCTGTGGTAATTAACGGAGAATGAATTCCCTTGCATCTTGCACCATTTATTATCTTTTTATTGGGGAGGATTTCGTGCTTATCTCAGTTTTCATGACACAAAGGGGGCAACTATTCCAGGAAGGGCACTGGATCCCGATTGTCCGCTCGAGGAAAGACGCTATCCAAGTATTTTTTAATGCATCAATCAACATTAAATTTAAAACCATATGGCATTCATGTATTGGATACTATGAAGTTGTTGTCAGTCTGTGTCAAAATATAGCATCGGACAAATAAATGCCAGAATGTCACAAGGAAACAAAAGTAGTCTTGCAAAGCGTGTTCAATAAAATACCATTTCTATCTTCTAGTAGCCTCCCCCCGAGTCGTTTTTAGGGGACTTGTATTACCTCCTCCCCAGGAGTCCCCTAAAAACGACTGCGTGTGAGGCTAATCCTCTAGCTTTATTTTTGTGTTTTGCAGGAGAGCTGTACAAGAACACTATGACTTCCGCCGACGATGTTACTCATTCTTCATGGAGCTTGTTTCATTATTCTGTTTTGGTGCTGAGGCTGGTGTGATTGACTCTGAACTGTTCTCCATGTTTATGAGTTATGTGTTGCCGGGTAGTTCCAAGACTAAAGCCTTCTCTCCCTTCCCTGAACATGGTATTGATGCAACTCCTGTAGTGAGGTCATTTCTGTTACAGCAACTGTTGAGAACAGGGTATGTTTTTAAGATGACAAAAGTCACGATAAAGTGCATGTTAGAGTTCTAGAGTGAGCAGTAGTGTCCCTCAAACTCCCCCGGAATGAGATATGGGTCCGGAGAATAAAGATCCTGAGATTGCGGGATTTGAGCTCATGACCCCCTGATCACATCGCTCCAACCAACTGAGCTACATGGCATTGTGGTAACAGTTTTAGGCATTTAAGAGTGTGTACGATTGATCTTATTCTGGAATAGGAATACATACAATGATGACAAGAAATCCCTCTAAGAGGTTTTTGGAATTACTGAAGTACAAAATCGCTCTTCAATTATCATATGTCAGTGAACGTTTGCAGAAATGTCTTCCCAAATTTACTTAAAAAGAGGAATCTAACAGCTATTGCGCTTGTCCTTATTCCGGAGTACAGTAAGTTGAACGCAACCTTAGTCATGGCAATGGGGATGTTCTTGTGTTTTCAAATTAGGTTAACCGTTATTCTTATCAACTGAGCTATGAGTGCAGTGGGAGGTGATCTCTTATGTCATCTAGAGGTTGTGAGTTCAAATCCTACCAAGGTCAAAGGTTTTCTTTGTTCTGTGCCGTGCGACCCAAATGTCCTTACCAGTGTTAGTAATCTGAGTTAATTGCAAAGGTAATGCTGCTCACAGCCCTCCAAATTTTACTTAAATATAGTTTCATCACATTTTAGAGGTGTTACCCGACTTACACACTTGAAAAAAAAATGGGTAAAGGTGTTTTCGTGTGCTTCCATCCTGTATATTAGGGAGTCTGGTCAGTCATCCGAATTTCTTAACATGAAGCAACTACTAAAATTTCTTCTGCTTCTACAGGATGCTTGTTCATGTCAAGGCAAGCCGTTTTCTTCTGCATTCCCCACATATACTAAGAGGGTTTTGCTCTCAAGCCCGTGGGCCTCCTCTCTCCCCCCCCCCCCCCCCCCTTCCCCTTCCTGCAGTAGAATCTCGCAAGGAAAACCAAACAGTTCCCATGGGAGACAAATCTTTGAAAGCTAGAGGCCCTTGATTCCCGATGTGAAGGATTGACGCAAAGTTCCTTTCGTAAAAAGACGTCTTGTCTCTTACTAAGACTAACACGGTTGGCTCACACTATACTACCAGCCTTCAGAACATATGAACGACCCTTTTCATAGTTCCACATTTAAGATAGATTTCACGCCTCATGTTATACTTTTTTACAGTACTGGAACTTTAATCGCACACCTGTGTTGAAATTTGCGCTTGTTGACGAAGTTGCCGTATGTAAATGAAGCTTTTTTCAAACTCTTGCCTCCATTAGGTGACGCCAGATTTATTGCAATGTACAGTTTTGTTCAGTGTCTGTTGATCAGCAACATCAAGTAGGAAACGGTTTCCAGTTACTCAAGCTTATATGAAGATAATTACTTTCTTTATTACGTAATTTTTCCTATTCCCTATTGTAAAAGAGTTAATAAACGGTTTACATGTTTGCATTTCCGTTTAGCGATAAAGAAGTCAAAGAGCACTTGTCACATTACTTGTCGGAGGCTCAAGGACTAAGACCAGACAGTAGTCATCTTTTACAAGTCTGTCAACTGTTTGTTCACTGTTGGGAGGTGAGATTGTTTGTTCAGTACTCAGTCGGAAAAAAGAAACTTTTTTTACAAACCCATTGCAGTTTTAGCATGATACTTTGTTATTACTTTCTTCCAGGACTCTCTAATCAGCCTGTATGCTAAAGCCTCGGACAATTTGCTGGTGATGATAAAACTAGCCCAGCAACTTTGTGATGAATGTACACCATTGCTGACATCAAGTTCAATTCAACCCACACGAGAACTTGATGTCATGGTGTTGGAAGGCATTGCCAAAGCGCGTTATATCTTAGCGCTGACGGCCCAGTTTATGTACAAGAGTGTGGTGGAAGACACAACTCCTTGGAATGATCGGCAAATTGAAAACGAGTTGGAAATCCTTTTTGAAGCAATGAGAAGAATGTGTTACAAGACTTTGAGCCCAGCTCCTCGACTGTACCTCCTCAAGCAGTTGGCAAGGAGGTTTGGTGTAGAGGTTATCAATGTGGTGTGTGGTAGGAAAGACCTTGACTGGATTGTGCCACCTGAGAGCAGACTACAGCAGGTGAATTAATTAATAGTAATTAGATTTATAAGGTTTACTGTGTAATTTGCATATGAAATAAAGATTATGAATCACTTACACGCTCATATTTTAATAACATTAGGTGCTGAGAAAAGTTCTTACCAGCTGACTTGCTTGGGTGTAACACTAAAGTAGTTCTAATTCTAAAAGTCTTGATTTTGAAGCCGTCTAGTTCTTTTACTTGACGACTAAGTTTCAGTAAACGTTATTAAATAAATTGGTTAGAAATAATCTTTTTCTCTTACAGCAAGAGGATCTTGTTCCTGATAGATTCATTATTTATGGAGAAGACTACAAAGAGATCCGAGAAGCCACCGCAAAAGCAGTCCTGAGCGGGACACATAGGGAGTTGACTGAAACACTACAGGTATGACAAGTTGAGGCAGTGTATAACACAATATCTAGAGTTTAACTAGCGTAAGCGAGCAATTTCATGGATCAAAGAGAAAGATATAAGCGGAAATGTAAGCCTCATGACCGAACTCGTCTCTACAGGTCTTAAGTAATAGTAGTTATCTCAAACCCTACAGCTTTTGTATTCAGTTGCTCCTCAATGGTATTTGCATGTTGAAATCTCAAGAGTTTCTGCCTTTTCCATGATATGTTTGAAAAAGTGTTGTTAGAAAGATGACGATGATGACCACTGAATTATGCGTCGTTTCAGCCATTGAAATTGTTCTTGGCAAACCCAGGATTTGAAGCCTCGAGCTGCTGGAGATTGACCGGAAGTCGATAGGCGACAAATTATGCTTGATGCAATGCGGATTTGCACACAAAATTTGATTGGCTGTAAAAAACCATGCTTCACAATCGACGTCGTGTACCAGCCACAAATACTAGCATGCCAGGATCCATAGAATTTGACCATGCTTACATATCACTTTAGACCACTGCTGTGCCACCAGTCGTCAGAGAGGTCATGATGCTGTTGTCCGAATACCGTGAAGTGACCACATGTTACGGCTTCGCTTCCACCCAGCGTCAACTCTCCACAAAAGTAAGTGTACAAAGAGTATTTTGTGTTTGTGTGGCTATGAGAAAACGAGTATTCTAGAAATGTTTTGCCGTGAATCCCTGTGTGGGAGATTTATGACTCTCCTGTCGGTTCCCTTGCTTTTCTTGTAATGTAAGGAATGCAAAAATACAAGTCAAGTTTTAACTGAGGATATAATGTCCAGTGTTATTAAACCTTGTCATGACTTGCATTTATCTGTCACAAGGATAATCCAAGCAGAAACAACCATGCATAGTATCGTGGGAACAATGTCGCTACCTTGTAATGTAAAAACAGCTACTTGTGGGATGTCATAGACATTATTGTTATGGCTGCATTTGGGAGAAACGCAAGACTAGTGCTGAAATAACTGTTCTTCTATCTCTTTCTGATTTGCTCGTCAGGCTCACCAGTGTTTTGAAGAATTTTTGCAAGAAGAGGCACATCTGTCTGACAGGGTGAGTGAGCAATTAATATTTTGCCATTGTGTTCCGAAGTTCTCACTGTGTTCAAGTACAGAAAGCGGTACTTGACTACTTCCATATTGTGGCCATGTTGGTCTTACAAGGTCGATGGATCGAGTTTTTGTTGCCGTCGTCTTGTTGGTCTTTACAGAGGAACTGTTACTCGTCAAGTATGCCTATACCAGAAAGTTTTAAAAAAGTTAGGTATCAATAAATCCTTAGGGAATCTTAAACAAAATGCCACGGGGCAGCGGTGAGATGGACAAGCATTTATCCAAGGGAAACCAACAATGTTCTTGGTAGCTTCTTGGAAAGAAAATTGGAGTTCAGTACCACTGGTTTGGGTTTGATGTCTACTAACCTTTTTAATTTTTATCTCTGGTTTTTCAAGTTGGTTTTATTTACGCTTTCAGACCCGACCTTTTGCCTTTCAACTTCTGAATAACGCTCAGGGTACAGCTGTCTCTCCCAGCACCAGAGTTGCACCCCGTCGCTCAACAATGGAGCAGAACCTGGCAGAACTTGTCATCCATGCTACAGCAGTACTTCAGTGCATTAACCACCTGACTGTGTGCGAACCACTGCGACTTCTGATGGAAAGCCCTGGGACTCTTATGGTGCAGTTTATCTTCCTAATTCTTTTCCAGATCTTAAAAACACAAGTTCGTGGGCCGCGGACGGCAATCCGAAATTGAATGCTTCCTTTTCTGGATGCTTTCTAACGCCATCTTGTAATGACAAGCCACTAACACCAGAACAAAATTTATCCAGTACTTGGCTTGGTTTTGGCTGCAAGCAAAACCAAGGCAACAAGGGGAAAATTTGACTTCCGGTTACCATCCATAACTCACGAATGTCTGTGCCTAACTTCTCTTTTGTCACCCCAAAATCCCTTATAAGAACGTTTAGGATTATTTGATAACTATTACACTGTCTGAATTATGTGGATGCAAGTAATTGGACTGATTTTCGCACGATTTTATTCTAGTGCTCGCTTCGTACCATTGTCACTTTCACAGTTGCTACTATTTTTTCCTTTGTGTTTTTCCCTTTGATGGCCTCATTATCCAATCTCCAAACAAATCGCAAGAATTGTGGCGGAGTATGACTTGTCGAGTCCCATGTTCACTTTGTACGAAAACTCAAAAGTTATCCTCCCACATTTCTTACTTTCGATTGTTTGAGACTGAAGCCATCAGGAAGTGTCCAAAAAATGGAAGAAATCAAAAATAGTTTTTGCGAGTGGCAACGATACAACGTGAAGCAGTATGTCACATAATAGAAGTCCACCTTCGCCCGGTTTCCAAATAATTCGATTCAAAACAGTTCTCACATTAAGCATGCGCTTATTTCTTGAGGCTCCTGTTGTTTGTGTCATAGAATGCCTATTTACCCACAATGCCTGATGACAATCTTCAAGAGGTAATGGCAGGGATGCGTGAGACTGGAAGCTGGTATCGTAAGTATTACAGTTTAGTAAATGGGCCATTTCTGATAAAGTAAAATTCTAGCTTGTCTACGAGGCTTGGGGGATTAAAAGAACAGAAATTTTATTGAGGTTCATTGATAAATAATTAATTTCTTTTGTTTTATTTCCCCAAGCCTTGTATCCAAGCTAGAATTTTAATATATCGGAAATGGTATATTTTCCTGCGAGGAATTTACATACAGGATGACTATGTGGTCTAGCAAACGTCAGGTTGTACACACCCCTGTTTATTAAACGGCATGTTTTGGCACAGAATGTCGGGGAGAAAATAAATACTTATAGGGCGGTTTTCAACCAAATTAAAATTGCGCTTACCACGACAGAGATAATGAACCAATCAGAACTCGTAACAAATGCATGTAACCAGCGCTAAGAGCGGGAAAATGTGTTTTAAGTCACAATTGGTTTTGGTTTACTTCTCAATGAGTTTTGCCAAGCAATCACTGAGCAAAAGTAAAGCAAAACCAAAGCAAACGCAAATTACTTTCGACACTCAATTAATCGGAAACTGCTCTATGTACTCACTTAGAAGAAATTCTCCTTCAGTTCGTGCCAGTTCAATGTTCTCGCACCATAAAGTGTACTACCTGTTTTTTGTGTGGTTACTTGGCTGATTTATTGTAATTTTTGCCAATTTTGGGGGGCTTGGCATACAAACTGAATCTATTTCATTGTAATCTGTTTTACATGAAAATTTGTCATTATGGTCGATTTTTTTGCAGCGTGCGTGTCTAGTACTCCTATTTGTCCGTGCAAAAATAAATAAACAATAGACTTTTCCCACAGGCAAATGCGACTGCTACATTCATATACAGCAAATAACTACACCTTTAGTAAATTATTATGGTGTAAATTCTTGACACATTCTGTTGTGTTCTTCCTTGTCTTGTTTGTAGAGTGCCCAAAAGGACATCCCTATTACATCGGAGATGTAAGTATTCTTAACCAGTATAGCCACTTCAAACTAAAGCTGTTCAATCTTAATAATCGTCCTCAAGGAAAGGTAAAGTAACATTCTGTCCAAAGGCCCACACGGCTGAGCAGTGCTAGTTTCCCTTGCATAGAATGCATTTCAATCACAGAGTTATCCTTAGCGTTTTGCATGGTTTCCTTGGCTGAAGAGACATGAAATACTCGTCCAAGTGATACTTTGTTTGAAAACTATTCTTAATTGCTATTTCTTAATGACTAGTGTCTTTTAAGTACAATGTTACTTTTTTGCAGTGTGGTCGTCCCGTGGAAGTGAAAATTTGCCCTGAGTGCAAAGTCAATATTGGTGGCACTGGGCACAATCTCTCCCGAGGAAACACCATGGCTCAGAGGTAGGACACTGCCGTATCTTCCGGACTGTCTTTTAGGGGTTTAGAAAATAGTTTGGAGTTAAAGCAAAGTACTTAATGTCAGTAGAACCCGAAGATCGCTTATTTACTTTCCAATTCGATCTTAACCAGCTGCTTCATTATCTTGCTTGAAGGTACTGTTATCCACCTGACAAAAATACTTTGTACTTTTTTTATTGCTTAATATGTCAATGTGAAAAGAGCACTATGTTATTTAGTGCTCGTTTTCCGATGTAATCCCGTAGCTGGAGTTTGTTGTTTATCTCTTTTAATTCTCGAACCAACCAACAGATTGATTGGCTGTCCACGAACCCATTTTCCGATTCCATTGTGTACGTGAAGTATTAAAAATCTTCACTTGTTTTCCATACACAATCAGTTGCAAGCACCACAGTGCCTCTTGGAAGTACACAACTTTACCAAGCTGCGCATAATCCCACTATTAACCTGTAACGATGTTTGCTTACCAGTTAGTATATCGTTGACCAAAATGATTTCAGCCATTCTTCAAATCACGTCTAGCCTTGGATACGCCCCCGGGAACATCTCTTGTGGCCGCTGGAAGAGTCGTGACCCGTTTGGGCAGGTTACAAACCCAGTCCGTCGGTAAAACCACAGCACGTCTCAACATAGTAGAAGGCATCTTTCTTACAGTCTTATCTTGTGTTTGCAGGGCTGACCGCACAATGAAAGGTCACGTGCTTGGGCATCCCAGTGCAAGGCCTAAAGTTCTTGTTCCCGAGCGGAACCTGTCCCCTGTAGTTGTTGGTATTACAAGGATCCTTATGCATTGTGCCATGATTGAGGGAGCCTGCCGCCATCCACAGGTCTGCTTAGAAACAGTCATATGTCAAACCACACTTGCAATTTCACAATGTTAGACCATCATTGAAGCATTTCTTAGTTGTACGTCCTCACAATCCCACTTGTGTAGACTGAGTAAATATTGACTATAAGATTTCACTTTCCTGATTCTAATGTTGTTGCTTGTTATTTCATTGGCTTTTTCTCAGGACGTGGGCGCCCTTATCCATCCCACAGTTCCTCCTGTAGCGTTGGCACGCTTTTTGTGGGACCACCTCCAAATGGATGTAGAACTTCTTGCTAACAGCCTGGGGAGAAGTGTAGACGATACAGTTCTATGCGTCCACATGGTCCTTGTACAAATTACTGCCCATGTCTCTAACCGTAAGTGGAGACGCATAACGGTCAAAAAGGGCAAACGTTACTTTAGCAATATAATGACTTGTTTTGTATCCACAACATTTGCTTAGTTGGTCGGGCTCTGCCCTCGTTAATGCCCTGGATTAAATTTTAAGTAAGGGCTTCAGTACTTTAACGTGAAAGTATTTAAAATAACTGCAATTAGTGTCGTTTAGCCTTTGCCAGAGAAGAACTTCCGCCATTCTTTGAAAAGTACTGGGGGCATTTTAAGACCCGCAGGACATGAAAGGGGCAACAGGAAAACGTGCCTTGCAACCTCTTCTTTCCCATGGTAAAAAAAATATATATCCCCAAAAGCTTTGCGCCTTACTACGAAGTCACACCCCAATGTTTGCTTTTGACTGTACGCTTTTTATCCGCTTTTATTGTATTAGAGCAACAAGCCATAGATGTCGCCCCTAATCTGATGTCCAAGGACTCCCGAAGAGAATGGGAAGCAATGTTCAACACCAGTGTGGTCACCCCAGTGTTAACGGTATGCCCATTTCCACCCTCCCCCCCCTTTTTGGTTTATTATATTTTGTTTCAGTTATTTATTATATTTATGTGTTTTAAAATGTTTAATGATCATTTTTTTAAGAACCTTGAAGAAAAGATTCAACGTTGTTTGGGGCTGTTGGTCGGTGACAATCGACTGGGTAAGCTAAATTTCCTTGTTACATTCATGACCAGACAGATAAAGTCGCAGTTTAACTCCCCTTTCTAGACCAAGAAGCAAATAGGAGAAGTGCTACTTCCCCTTAAAGGTCTGCGAGTCCATCTCATCACTACTCAAAGCATTTTCTTAGGGTCCCTTAATGGTTCTGTGGAACCAATTACGCTAGTCAAGCCTTGATTCTCTATGCAAAAAGGTTACAAACTGAAGGCAAAACCTTATATTATATTTTAATAATATTATAATATTATGATTTCTTTAGGTAATAACCCCCTGATGCGCCAGCTGTACGAGGTAGATGTCCCTCCTGATACCCTGACTGAAGGCATCTTACCTACCTGCCCCGCACTATGGAGGTATCGGACTCAAGTCACTTTGGATCACTTCTCACACACGTTTCAGCAAGAGGTGCTGTCTACTGATTCTGAGAGGAACAAAGTGCTAGCTGAGTTCTTACAACAGGTAAACAAACTCGCACGGGTATTAAGTCAACTATTAAATATTGTTAAAAATGCTTCATAATGCATTATGCGCGCTGGCACGCTGGCACGTTGCAAATTTATCTATCTCAGAGGTTTCAATCAGCCGAGGAAACAGTTAACGTTTATTCTGATTATTAATTTAGTTACAAAGTAACAGAAAAAAATTCCTTAGATGGCAATAAGCTGACTCGACCAACAGACTAAGTGAGCATTCTTTTGGGGGCAAATCTAGCTATTCTTATTCCGTATCGGGAAGAACTGAATAGACAATACGGGTTCCCAAAACGGAGCAATTCGGCCTATTCCCATTGACCTGGCAACCCTCCCGAAGGAATGCCGCTATTCCTTTTATTCGTTTTAGGAGTAGAATGACCAGAACACTACTCTATTCATTCCGAAAACAGAATAGGAACACGGATAACGTCTGTGGCTTGTATTCCTCTTCCAGAATAGATAGTAGTAATAGTAATATAGTTTATTTTACTCATTTGCAGTCCATGACTGAATTCCTGACCGATTACAATTCAGGGATTAATAATATTAACAATCATAATCGAGAAATCTAGATTATAGTCTGGTACTTCATGGTTACAAAGTTCTTGAATCTTTCAGTCCTGATTGGTATTGGATACTTGGTTCTATCTGACCTCAGGTTGTACTGGCCAGTGGATAAGTACTCTAAGTGTCACCACACAGTTAGAGACTGCCATTTGTTCTACCTTTGAATTACTCTAGCGAAAACCTACTTGCAAAATGAAGTGTGAAACCTTCATCAATTGATTCGGCTTTTCAATTCTTAGATAAGGCCATATTTAATGAAGGGTTAAGGAAAAATGCAATTCACGTGGTCTCGAATAGAAAAAAAAAACCAATAAAGGGGACCATATAGCAGCCTCTTTCATTTTAACATATCTATTTCTGCCTTGTCCTGTTACAGGAACAGAAACTTCGTGCCCTCCGTTTTCTTCCGGATATCGTTAAGCTGCAACGCCTTCTCATGGACAAATTCCACCGAAGAATCGACAGAACGGAAGCGGAGAACATCAAGATACGAGATTTTCTAAGGAAAATGCCTTCCAGTAAGTGGCCAATCATATCGTAGAATTAAACGTATTGCACCTCTCATGACATTTTATATTAGCCGCAGTGGTGGCAGCACTCCTTGCCCACCTGACCTGCGCTCAAGTCTCCCACTCGGCATCATAAAGATTCTGATGGTTCTTCTCTGCCTTGCACAAAGGGTTTCCTCCCTGCACAATAAGCAAGGTTTCTAAGCTTCCAATTCCATGCGAGAGGCGACTGACACAGGTGCTCCTTTTCCATTCAGCCCAGACGGAATCCATTTTTATTAAATTTGTGTTTAACGAAAGCTTTCTCAGCCATCTGCCCTATTTGATTGGATCAGCGTGGCCGAGCGGTTGGGTTCAAGCCCTGCTCTGACCGCTAGCTAGAATCGTTTCTCGGTAGCCCCGAGTTTTTTAAAAATCCACAATCGGCCACGCTTGCTGGGATTCTTGAATTGTTTTGTTCTATTTGAAGTATTGATGTTGTTTTTTTTTCCATTATGCCCGAAAAGCACCTCACCGGGAGAGAATAATTAATCTCAATGCCACGTCGTTCTTGCTAGCCCTTCCGCTGTTTACAGCAGGTTTAGGTCTTGAATCGAATAGGTGCCAACTACTTGAGCGCACACAGTTACAGCCGACGTAGGCTTTGCCCTAAAGGCTTTCTCTCAGTCCGGGTTTGACTGTAGTGTTTCTACATATCATATTACAATACCTTTCACGTTTTTCTTCACAGAAGCAGCAAGAGATGAAATCGCTTCTCTGATTGCGAGCTTTAACAATGCGTGGAATCTTGTGAGACTGAGTCTCGACCAGCAAGGTTTGTGTTTACATTCAATTCTGAGAGAAGGAATTAAAATCGATCAATAACTTTTTTGGGGGACATAATAGATAAATGCGCTTTTGCAGTAGACTAACTTACAACCATAATGAAATGAAGTATAATTAACAATTATACACTGCTGTGAAGGTTGGTAATGGTGGACAAAAAAACAAGCAAACACGAAGAAACACAAACAAACAAAAAATGGTGGGACGTGATTAGCAAACCCTATCCAGACTGTGAATTCCCACACAATAAAACACTATCCAGGAGTACTCAACAAGAAAATTTTCAAAATTGATTTGTTATTGGCCCTAACGATTGCTTGACAGTCACCCAGTGTTCTTTGGTGTTACGGAAATTGTCTACATAGGACATTCTATGGAATGTTCCAGAACATTTTAGAATTCTGAGTCATGGTTTACGTAATTGTCTTTAACTATCACATGCTTATGTAATACTACTGAAAATAGATTTTTAGAAGGTTCTAAACCTTGTTTCACGACTATATAAGTAAGTGAGTTTAGAAGTTTAAGAGAAGTGTAAACAGTGTGTCAAGAAGTCTATTCAAAGGGCTGTGTGCCGGACCTATTTAAAGTACCTGTGTGCTGATTAAGTGTAAAGCCCGTCTGCCAGAGCTGTGTGCTAAAGTCTGCGTGACAAGAATCTGTGTGCTATGAAGACCAAGTGTTGGCGAATAAATCTGCTTGTTGCTGCTACCGACAATCCTTAGTTCAGTCTACAAACAACACACTCTCTTCAAAGAATTTCGTAACATCCGGTTGATAATTAATTCTTGCAACCACCGTAGCCAAGATCTGTTTATTACAAAATAGTCACATATTAAATTGGCAACTTTTGCAACCAACACCCTTTGTACAACTGATTTCCTTCAAAGATACTTTGCAACCTCTTCAACCAACACCTTTCTATCACCAATCGTTAAGATACTTACCTTACAACCGTTACAATCACCGCAACCAACATCTATTTAGTATTTACTAGACACTTATTAAATTGGCAACTTTTGCAACCACTTCAACCCAGTTATTTAACCATCATCTATTTCGTACTAAATAGTCACATGTTAAATTGACACCTTTTGAAACCACTGCAACCAGCACCCTTTGTACAACTGATTTCCCACATACATACTTTGCAACCACTGCAACCAAGCTCCCCTCTATCTCCACATAAAAAAACACTTAGCTTGCAATCATAGAAACCAACATCCATTTATTACTAAAATAGTCAAATATTTAATTGGCAACTTTTGCAACCACTTCAACCAACACCCTTTCTATCACAAAATGTTAAGATACTTACCTTGCAACCACCGCAACCAACATCTGTTTATTACTAAATTGTCACATATTTAATTGGCAACTTTTGCAACCACTGCAACCAACACAACAGGAGGAAGCTAGAGAGAGAGCGTTGGTTTTGTCTCCAGCCAGGGACGACATTAAAGCAAAAACCACAGCAAGAAAATTGTTTGGGGTAATTTCCTAGCCCTACCAAGTTCCCAGGTAGCAGAATTTCAGCCCGAGGGGTGGATAATCTGAGGGGCGGCTCCGTTGGGTACTCTGACTATCCTACCACTGCTTTGATAATAGACTAATTGAAGCCATCAAACTTCATTTCATCGCATCTCACTCAATAAATTAATTTAAAAGTACTTATTGAGATGCTGTAAATTAGTAACTGTAAAAGATTTCTTTATTTAGAATTATAATGTTTTTAAAAATATTTGTTCTCCGATCTTCTGCCTCTTGCTCATCCATAGTTAAAGTACCCGTTTATTCACTCTTGTATTTTGTGAGGAAACTTAATTTCATATAAGCCTCGTGGTTTCGTTTAGGTTCGTCGCCATTTTTTGCCTTCGACTCGAAAACCTGTATTTGTAATGTGTATAGTATGGCAAAAATAAAATAAAAATAAATTGTGTATTAATAATTTTTTCCATTTAAACAGGGCGCCTTCGCCCTCCGAGTGACTTATGTCAAATACCAATGGATAGCTCACGTCCGCTGGCTGTGCTCCTACCCAGTACCTCTGGGATGGGTATCTGCTCCACGGCCCTGGTATTTCACCTGACCATGGTACATAACGAGTTCAGCCAACGATATCAGAATTTGATTGGTGGAGAAGTGAAGTAAGTATTTGCCAATACTAACCGGGGTCAATTTAATAAAACTTTACACTTGAAGTTGACCATCTGGACTGTTGTTTTTACGTACGCACCAAAAAAGAAACTCAAAAAAAGAGTTAAAAAACCGGGGTTCAATAATCATTGTTAAAGACTTCTAACAATTTTTATTGAATTCGTTTGCTGCATGAGCGTGTAATATAATAAGAAGGGCCCAGATTGTTGGTTACAAGTGTAAACACTTTATTAAATTGGCTTCTGATGTGCTTTTTCCAATCGCCATAGGACATGCGGCGCCGTATTTCACCGTACGGAAAAAGATGGCGGCTGACATTTTACCACAATACCTTGCGAACCTAACACAATCAAAAGGAACAGAGAAAGCTATGTTTTTTTGTCAAATTTGTCCCTGTACTAGCAACATTGTGTATGCTAGACTTAAAGTGTTTTTAGAACTTTTCTGTATGTTTGTTTGAGCGTTTTTAGAGTTTTCGTACGCTGAGAGTTATAGGTAAATGTGCCAGTCGCCATCTTTGTCGGTACGATGGATTGAACCTTTTCCATGAAGTGGTTGGTATTGATACCTTACCTAAAAGCTAGACTCATTACTCTTTTTTCTCGCTTTGTTACCTGCGTTATTTGATAGTTTTTAGATGAAATCGCGTTCTGTTCAAGATCTTGCTAACTCTGAATATCGGGATGAAAGTGAAAGCTTCTGATCTTATCATAGTGTGCAGAAATGGTTGTAACTTTTCAGTGGCGTAACCGTTAAAGGGACATTCGAAATTTTACTTGCGTATTTCCATGTTTATTTTTTTGGGGGGTCAAGTGCCACCAACTATACAACTTGTTCTGATAAATATGTTCTACAGAGAAAAACAGAATAGGTCAGTTAAAGTTGGGGTAAAGTGCGGGATTTATACCAGTGTGGAGGCGGTCTACAGTTTGTCGAGTTTATTTCGTAACAGGCGGTTCCGTCAGCCGCCTGATTTCAAACGATCAAAGGTCGGTTCGTTCTCACACTCTCCTGAGCAAGTGACCCCGTAAATCAGAACTCAGGTAATCCAGAACCCAAATGGCCATTCTGACAGAACGTTGTGCCCTTTAGTCGTTATTTTGAACTTTTTGTTTAGTTTTTACCTACATTTTTGGTGATTGTTTTAAGATAAATGAAGCTACTCGTCTTCCGCAATTTACCAAGCGGTAAATTTACATAATTTGTCAAATGTTTATCAGTGACAAACTAATGCTTCAACGCACTGACAAACGTCTTTCACTGACAACAGAACCAGTCAGATACCGCTTATTGTATCAATAATTCCTTTGCAATCACAGTGGTACGATGTAATTGCCCACCTTACCAACTGGCTGACAGTTGATGCCGGAATGGTGAAAAATCCTCCAATACATCTAACATAACAATGGAAAGTAACGCTTCGTTCGATGCAAATCACTTCTCTTAGCAAAAATATTTCATATAGCCGAGGCGTTGTCTTGCTATCAACACAAGACGACTCGAATTCGTTAAAAAAAAATCTTGAATGTATATTTTTCTCGTCATCAGAGACCTCCCTCACATACAGTTACAAGACGTCACTACCTCACAACTGATTTCTTACGACGCCGATAGAGACCTCCTGCCGCTTATCCTGGCACAGTGTAACTACTCTCTAGAGGTGGGTAGGGGGACATTAGTCCAGTACAACTGGGATGCACTGGAAAGACAGCTGATTGACAGGTTCATAAGGGGAAGACCGTTGATAGATTTCAAGGTGAGTTGTAGAATGCCTGTTTTTTTTTCTCATCAGGATGGATGACAGTTGTCCGTAGGGTCGTTACTCGTGTAACAAAAAAGTTCCTGTTTTTATATTGACACTGAACATGCATTTGAGATCGTCTCCAACGCTTTCAAGAAAAATTTGTCTGACAACGTTGTTCAGTAGGAAACTGCGTTTTGACAAGTTGATATTTCCTAGTAAAAATCTATGGGGCCGACATTCCTCAATAAAAAGCTTTATCTGTTGCTTTTGTTGTTGCACTTACAATAATTTCCAGAGACATTACAGGCACAAAAGAGATATTAGGACTAACCGCTTTTCATTTTCTTTCTGCTGCTCAATTCTATTTGAACGTAATTTGTTGAATTGCCATCGTAGGATGAACGATTCGCATTCAGCCGAGATCTCCAGCTGGACTCTGTTTTCGCTGCTGTGAAAGTCAAAGTGCCCCAGGTAATACACTCTTGAGATTAATTTTCTGATAAACTGGTTTTCTCTTGATAGTTACTGTAAAACTAGAACCACAGTAAATACAAAGAGGAACTAATAATAATACCACAACTTCAGAGTTGTTCAGTCTTCGTACATTGAACTGTTTCTAAGCAGAACAAACGTGTCATTCTATTAGCCAATCAGGAGCGAAGTCTACACAAATCGTGGCTTGATTTGTTCGCGTTTTCCTGCGCTTAACACAGATTGTTTTTGCTTTGACAATGAATTTCGTCCTTACGATAGTTGTGCTTGTTTTGCGGAATGTTCTCAGAAGTGATTACTTTGATCGTCCAGATGAGAATAGTCTAAAAAGGAATGTTGTTGATGACGCGACAACCCGAGCGGAAGTCATTATCAGCCAAGTAAATTGGGTATAGGCGGCAGGTGATATTTATATCTTGGATGACGACTTGATTAGTTAATCAAGCGGTGAATTTCATATTGGCTTTAAAAAACGTCTCAAAACAATGACTGGACAGCTACCAGCAACTGTCTTTATAAACACCAATCGCAGACGAAATCGCACACGAGCCACAGACCCAGACGCTCAGAGCTTATTAACCGGTTCTATCTCTAGCATGAAGTAACTAGGAGTATTTCCGCTTCCCCTGAATGGGACGCAATTTCATCGATTAGTCCCATAGCGCCTTCGTATTTGAGGACTCCACCGTCTCCCGGGCAATCAAACTGTATTGTATTTTGCCACACAGAATATTACAACAGTTATATTAAATACATTATTACATTATTGGGGAGGCGGCGTGGTCCAGCGGTTTAGGGCGCTGGACTTGAAATCCGGAGGCCCCGGATTCAAGCGCCGTCCTAGGCCACGCTTGTATATAGCCAGCTGGTTTGCCTCCTACCAGTTAGGATTTTTAACCTGTTATGTTTAATTTGATTATTTGTTTCCCGTTATTTCTGAGTGGTGTGCCTGTAAACTAGCTTTGGGTAGCTAAGTGCATTTCCACTATTAAAAAAACACAATACATACATACTGAACTAAAGGCAGGGAATCCTCTAGAAGCTAAAAGGGCTTATTAGATGGGGATACCACCTGTAAATAGTTTTAAATTAACATAGCGCGGACACGGTTATTTAAGATGCATGAGAGACGTTACAGTAGTAGTCTACGGAGGATTTTGAGTTCGACTTATCACTTTTTGAATGCTGTTTCGAATCGTCTTGTATTTTGTGTTATCAGGTTCCTTTGACTTCAGCAGTAAGCCGTCAAATCATAGGCGAGTTTCGATCGCTGACAGACATCTGTGACGTGTTGTCATCTCTGGACATTGCCATTGGTTTCCTGTCCTCCACTGGGGGGAAATCTGACATGCTGCTCAATGAATACCTGAGACGGGTACTGCGCATGCCTCAACAAAATGGTCTTCGAAGTCTAAAGGTATGTAGAAGAGCTAACGCTCGAAAGGTCAGCACTCGAATCTCTCAAATTATCTTATCAACTTATTTGATAAAACCAAATTTTCGTTGCCACTCCTCCACCGACGCAGCACCATAGTTTCTTGAGAAACTAAGCCCCCCCCCCCCCCAACCCCCCCGCCTTATCTATTTATAACATCGTTTACTTGTACATTTACCACAATCTAAGATACATCTTGGAGAAAAAAAGTTGTTTTAAGTTCGGTTAACAAGGGGCGTGCACGTTACGGGACTTGGCCGAGCTTAAAAATTAAGTAGAATACTTTTTCTGCAACTTTAAATGTCTCAAGGACGATGCCTCCTTTTGTCAGTGCGCATGCGTTCTTTGCCTCTCGGGATGGCACTAGAAACGCGGGTGTGCGGTGCCGACTTTATGACCATTCGGAAAAAGCATATCTTAGTAAGGGCAATTGAAACCCAAAAAGAAAACTGAGAGGCAGCTGCTCCTTTTTACAGAGACAGTTTGACTTCAATTCGGGAGGAAATGTTACATTGTTATGTATTTTAAAGCTTTTTGGAATTGTCTGTGAAAGCTTCGTGGTTACCCCTAAAGGATGCTCTACCCATAGATTAAATGTGGAGCGTCTGTCGTCGAGTGCAACTCTTATAATACGCTTGTTTTAAGCCTCTTATTTGTCCCAATTCCGAGGGCCTCAAATATACCACTAATTCTTATTAGCATCCAAGCCTTTTAACAACGTAACATGGTGTTCCTGTCAAGTAGTTTTCCAAACCTTATTAGGCACGTTTTCATTATTGTTTGATGTTGGGTTTCAAACCAGTCTGAACTTTGCAACGGTTTCCTCGTTAGGCCCAGCAGTGCTGCCAGTTACGTCACGTAATCTCTCTTTGGCGACTACTCACCCTGGAGAGAGCAAGAATTTTGATACGAAGAGGCGAGGTAAGGGACTTGAATGTTCCAGAACAACCCTATATCCTTGACATGGAAGTTGGGGTGTGATAAACATGTAGCAAGCTCGTATTCCGGCGTAGTACAACATATTTTGGCTTCCTACTTCTAAGCATGAGGCGACAAGGGTATAACTAGTTATCTTCGCTCCTCCCCTAGGATACGATGCTAGTCCATCGCAGCGTTAACCCCCCCCCCCCCCCCCGTCCTTCTTCTTCCATTCCTCAACCTCCACCATAACTTAAGTCAATGTAGAAACCTATTAAAAGGAAGAAGAGACACAATGGTTGCAACCGAGAGTTGAACGCTTGGAACTAAAGGTCGAGCTTACGGCATGCTAACCCCTCTGCCATCATGCTTCTTGAAAAATGTGTTGTCTGGGGTTCTCCTTCTTACTTAAAAGCCGACATTTTTAAATTCCAACTCAATTTGGAATGCTCATGCAGATTGAATATGGCACGTGTTATGTTTACAGGCTAATTGCGAAGCTGCGATAGTTTGTACCTCGACAAATACTCTTGAAAAGTTATCAATCACTGATCCATCCTTATTTAACTTATGGTCTGACTGCCTGGGGCCAGGCATGCAAGAATTACCTAAACAAAATTTTAATTCTCCAGAAAAGAGCACTTCGTATGATGTATTTTGCTGACAGATGCGATCATGCAATTCCCTTCTTTATTGATGCTAACGCTTTACCAATAACTTTTCTCTATTACGAGTCTGTATCAAATTTAATGCACGATATTAACAACAATAATGCACCATTAAACATCGTTCACTTTTTTGAAAGAACGTCCAGCATTCATTCATATTATACACGATTGTCCACCTCCGGAAATTTTTCCGTTAAAAGTTCTAGATTAGCAATACAAAAGCATTCTTTTTCTCGACTTGGTGTTAAGCTGTGGAATGAGATACCATCTCATATAACAGATCTGCCGAAGAAAACATTCAAAATGGTACTTCGCCAATTGCTTTTTGATATCCTGGAAAAAGAAGATGACTATATTGAAGTCCCTATGATAATTAAAAATGTAGGACTAACTAAATAATTGTTCCATTTGCTATTATTACTTTTATTCTGTAAACTAGTGTAAAATGCTTTAAATCTGTTACTACGTAAAGTTTTTGCATGTCTGTATTTTTAAATTCTTGTTACTTTTGTAAAGTGTTCCTGTATTCGTCTTGTCCCGCCTCGATTAGTTTTGTAACTATTTGCGGGACAAGCCATTTATTCCCTTGTTTTTCAAATAACTTGTTGTTGTTGTTACGTTTCTAATGGTAATCAGTTATTAACCCTTTATCCTGTTTGTAGGATCCTTTCGAACAGATTACGGACACATACAAACACGTCATGTCCGCGCAACAAATGATGAAGTTCAGCAATGGAATGAGGAGAGTCGATTTGGATCGTTTTGTCAGCGAGGTACTGGAGCTCATCCTATTAAACCTAAGGGGCGAACCACGCTCCGGAGAAGAGGAAATGAGGTAACTGAAATGCAAAGAATATCCGTTTCGCTTGATCTGTTGTCATCATGGTAGCTCTAAGATTTGAATCTATGCTGGATCGCACATCAGTAAGTTTTATGTGGGCCATTTTAATCTTGCAATTTTTTATTCCTTTTAGTTTGGCTGATTATGTACAGTGGCATCTCGACAACAAAGGGCACGAGCCAATACCAGGACTGGACGAGTTACCACCGAACGTGCTTCTAAAACACGTGATCAATGCGTGGCGAACCTCTGTTGAACTGTGTGACAGTTATCATGACAAGAGGGAAGCTGCTTCGGCGTAAAACGTCCTTCCGAGTTACTACTCATTTGCTATGTTAGTGTAGTCTTTAATGGCTCAGTAGCCTCTTGCAAAGCACGTTCGGTTGTGCTACAAACGGCGGCACAAGAGGTACACGCCGCCAAAAGAAATGATATTTTGCGATGTAGTTTTAGTTTTATGTTACGCCAAATGCATCTACCCGATAAGAATGGGTCTCTGAATCCACAGACCCTCCCCACCAATTTTAAGATCGTACTTCATTTTCTGTAAAGTGATCGACCCTCCACTCTAAGGAATATATAAAGATAGCTACGCAGGTAGTTAAATGGAATGTGTTACATTTAGAATTTAATGAAAATATTTTGTAGAATTGAAAATTGTCCGGTAACAAGTTGTTGCAGTGCAGTCTCTTCAAAGCGGGCGCCTTCACTGAATGTTCGCCTGTATCCGATGACATAAGGCGGCGCTTTTTGATGTAGTATGAAAACCTTACCGTTACTTACAGTTTATCCAGTACTAGTTTAGTTATCTTGCTGTTTGCGATATCTTCTACGCAGAAATGGAAACCTAGTTTGACGGGAAAGCTACTTTAAAGTAATAAATGAATAACTAATTCAAATTTGCTGTGGCCTTAAGGTTTAGGAATCCAAGTGTTTCCAACAAAATTTGCCGTTCATGTAGTACTGAGAGAAATACAAAATATCAGGCTACAATTAAGATTTGTAGAATTGTACATTAAAAATTGGATCTGTATTCCATTTTACTGTAGCAACGGTTATGTTATTTTACCTGGGTCAGTCTCACATCCGTTTAGCTATGCGAATTATATAGAGTTCTTGTGCTCTTTTTTTTTAACTCTTTCAAAAAGTTATCTGAAATTTTTAAATTGTTTGGTTCTTCAACGTAACGTCGCTGAGAGGCCACAAGCGGCCAACAGTGCCAGACCTTAAATCAGCAACTACATGGATTCCTTTTTCATGGAATGCTAAGCCATCGCAATGTTACCCTTATACTCTGTTACTGCTTGAAGGTGGGGACATTGGACAATATTAAATTTTTCTGCTGGGTATTACTGCGAAAGAGGCGCCCCGCTATGTGTAGGCGTGGTCTCTTCTGATGGGAGGACACCTGGCCATCGCAAAGGTATCACAATCCTCTGTTCCTACTTGTAGGTGAAGACACTGGACAGCCTTAAAATTTTCTGCAGATGTACAGAATGCGTTGGGTATTAATGTGAGAGAGGCGCCCTCACTTTATGTAAACGTGGTCTCCCTGAGGCTAATAGTTTTCTTCTTCCCGTCTTTTCTTGGTTGGATTATTTGGATTAGCTGTTTCGACATTTTGTCTTGACCCCACTTCCTAGGATAATGTTAATGGGTCGCTGTCCCATGTTTACACACCTGATTAGACAGACTGTGCCTTTCTAGTTTAAATTCAAAATATTTCAGTCATGAAGTAGAGGGCTTATGACGCCTTGCTGAACGAACCTGGAGCGCCACCATTACTCCAGATAACCTCTCAAAAATCGTTAGAAAAGTTTTCTTAGGATTTTGTGAGGGACAACGGACGGTAAGTGCGCGTGGTTTCGTCCTCTCATGGCTATGTAGAGTACAAATTCGTGTCTAAGGAAACAACAAAACCACACTTGACTCAATATATGTAAGTCCGAAAATGGACACCGTGGCCCTTCATAAGGGAACCTGAGCAACCACGGCTGCAGCGAGAGCGCTACAAAAGAAATTGCGTCATATCACATGAGTGTTTCCTTGCAACTCTTTTTAAAACAACGTAAAATGAGCAAATTCAAAGTTTTTATGGAGCGTCAGCGCACTATGATAAAAAGTTTATTCATTTTGTTCGTATGAACGTCGTACCTTCAGTACTTGGAGAGCTTGGCAGTAATGAGTAATTGCTAAGTGGTTCAAATAAGCCTAAATAACAACCAACTCGTTACGCACCTCGTTGGCTATCTATCATCTCATATCCAACCGAGCCCAAGTGGAGAAATTGTTTGTTATTTCCGGCCAAAAAAAATAAAAAAAAAAACATTTATTAAAGCAGCGTAAAATCTTTATCCCACAAGGTCCATAAATTTCAACAGTTTATATTTATAATTATAGATAATTATATTCATAAATGCTTCACCGCATTTGACACTGACATTTTGAACTTGACAATGAAGGACGGCAAAACGTTGTTCCCTACTAACTTCGCTAGGTTTTGTTTCAAAATGTTGCTCCAAAATTAAACGTCTCTAAAAAAACCTCTCCGTGATATGCTTTCCTTGACCACCCACAAAACAGATGCACAGGAGGCTAGTTATGTATGGGTTAGGTCTTGTATCAACCTACCTAAGTGAATCTGCAGCGTTGTCCAGTCAGGACTGGCGCCCATCCAGATGGACTCGTATAGTGCCACCAGCTCGTTCAGTTTATAAGTGGTGATATCCTCAGGACATAAGCCCACGCTCTTGTTAGTGGGGTGGTCAGTGGCCATCACTCGCAGACCATATGGCGTATCGTTCATTTCAAGTTCCTTCTTCAAATGAGATCTGAGCCTAGAGACAGTGGAGTAGCGACGACTATTTACACGGAAATACTGCATTTGTTCAAAGAAACGCAGTATTACCTCAGTTTAACGTAAACAACGAGAACGCCACAGTGTAACCAACACCTATCACTCGGAATGGAGTATCATCTCTCAAAAGTAAATCTCAACCCAGAAGTAGAATCCTCACCTGTCAGGATCGTCCAGGTGTCCTAACCCCAGAGTGTAAGCCCACACTTGTCCATAGAGTGAATCACTCATGAGCCACGACGGAGAACCCAGCTTTGCATCCCACCATGCGTGATAGTAGCCGTCTTCTTTGCTCCACAGTTCTTCCGAGATTCGATCATTCGCGATTTCCAATGTAGTTGTAACTTTTTTCAATAAATCCTCATCGTCCATAATCTTACTCAGCTCCTGGGCCGCGCGCAGAGCCAGCACATACAAGAAACTGTTGAATGTATTGTGATCGTATTCACTGAGCCACAACTGATCGTATGTGCATTGTTGTCTGTAAGGTAAGCCAGTCCCATTCGTGCCATCTCCAATCATCCAGTCGACTGCTCTCACCACGTGCGGCCACATGTCTTTCAAGAATTCGCTGTCATTGGTCCACTGGTAAATGTGGTACGTTTCTGTTATGAATACTGTAGTGACGTCACCCATGATACGCTGATTCGGGGGACCACTGCATAAACAAGAGTAACATGCAATTATTATCCAACTCCGCTTAGTACTCCTAACGCATAAAACTAGCACAAATATGTCGCGATATTAATTCCACTGATATTGGGAGTGATCCAGGAACCCTAGTTTGGTACTTCGATGCACCAGACAATAAAAAGCTCTTTGCTAACTGATAAGGGGGTTAGTTTTAAAAATAATGGTGCTTTGTCGGTGGGGAGGGGGTGCTGACGTTTCGAGCGTTAGCCCTTCCCTCTGACGAAGGGCTAACGCTCGAAATATGAGAACTCGAATCTCTTTACGATGGCCAAATTACCTTACCACCAAACATTCGTTTCACAACCTAGTTACTGGTATGGGTGCACAAGGCAATAGCCAAACCTGTCCATTTTTCTTGTTGGGGACTGACAACCCCTAGCTAGTGTTTCCACAATATGACCGTCGTCACTCTGGAACTTAGCCCAGGCTCGCATGACACTCTCAACCAGGTCAGGATAAAACAAAACATAAGGGATCTCACGTTGGAAATCATTATGAACAGAATCAACATCAATGCAGTCCAAAGCCTCGAACTGACGCCATCGCCCGTCACGCAAATACAACCCACTGCGCCAGAAACTTAACCCATTCACCAGGACATCCTGTAACCACACCGGGAGGGTCTTCACCGAGTCCCTTTTAGTGTCAACTATCATTGAAGCGTGCCACGCAGAAATGGCTTGCAAAATGGAGGGCAGGTCACGTGCCAAGTACAAAGCTGCGTCCTCGCTGGATTTGAAGAGGTTGCTGTAGTAATTACCAACAATCTCCGCTGAATAAAGAAAACATGAGAAGGTACAATAATTGAAGAGAGCTTGCATATTCAATTAGTTCACTATACTTTGTAACAGGGAAAGCAAATTATCATTGCCCTGTTTCTTTGTTATAGTATACCTGAAATCTACTGTCAAGAAGGGTAAGCAAAGTTCAGTAGCGATTTCGGACCATGTAGTTCTATTACCCAAACAGCCCCACACCGACTCTTGACAATCATATGGATCGCATACCTGTAAAATCTCTATTGGGATAAAACCAGCCGAGCACCATTGTGAGTGTTTTTTCTTTTCCAGGCTCCACAGTGACATTAACTGATGCAGCGCCATACCAACCGTTTCCAAATGATTTGGATGATGACACCAGGTAACCATGTTTGTTAAATTGCTTCCAAATTTCTGCAAAACTGTTGCCGACCATAAATGAAGAACTAGCTTCCTCGTCAGTTACAATAGTGGTGTTGCCACTTTGGGGATAATTTCCAGTTCTGTTGAGCGTCAGCATCGAATTATGAGCTGTCCATGTACCCTTTTGGCCAGACGTAACGCCCGGATACCAGACGTGAAGAGGCACATCATTGAACAATTGACATGTCTTGTTGCTTGTCACCATTTGCCATGACATGCATTCCTTGTTAGCGACACAGATTTCTGAGCACTTAGTGGCACTTAGACTTGAATCCGTAAAGCTTGCACTCGGCTCTCCAAGTCTTGCTGTGTCAGGTTGAATGCCCAATGGTAGGTTCAACATGAATGAAACTTTAGCAGAATGTTTGGTGGGATTTTTGACACGTAACGTAAACGCAATCGCTGGGGTAGCAGATGTTTTGGAATCACGTGGTTTTAAGGCCGAGAAAGCGAAAAGGTCTAGTTTGACACCACGAAACCGTTGGTCGTTAATGGTAAGTTTGGAAACTGGGTACGAGCCAGAATATCCTATAGAATAGACACCTGTTGAAGTGAAAAGAGCAGATCTGTTGGGTTGTTTGACAATGACTTAAAGATCAAGTTAATAACACTTCTTCGTTCTGCAAATAGTAGAAAAATACTTGATGAACGAAAGTAGAGGGGAATGATTCCTATTTACAGAACAGTTTACCATGGCTATAAAATATCTCAATATGGAGTATGACAAAGGAATCACATGTTAGTTTTAACTTCAATGCTGTAATATTATCTTTATGAAATAAATGTGATGGAATATTTCCAGCCTGGTGAATGAATGAGAATGATGTATTATTCTAGAAAGTGACACAGGCATACTCGGAAAAAAGAAATCCGAGTACTCCTATCAGGAGTCGAACCTAAGACCTTCCTATTACTAGTTCGGATGCTCTACCACTGAGCTACAGGAGACTCGTGGGAGCCAAGGCCATTAAACTAGGTTCATGGGACAAACATCCCGCATACTTCTAGGATTTGAATGTCGAGCGTTTGGTATATGAAATAAATGTGATTTCTAATAAGCCAAACGCGATTGATTCTATTACCTGGATATCCCATGGGTGGGTGGGTGCGCAGTAGTTTTGCTATGCTTGAGGCCCCTCTTTGCACACGAACACCAAACACAGCTAGATCCACAGCCACGTAGTTCAGTTTGGCCGAGCCAGCAGGAGACTGGTTCTCAATTGTCCATTCATGAATAGAGCCATCTGCACGGAGCTCAAAGGATCCCGTGCCTTAAGAGAAATGGAGAATATGATATGTCACATACAGATGCTTCTGACTTGAATGGTTTGCGTTACCGGTTTATAAAACTCTTTCTATTATAACAATAGAGTTGGTGTTCGCGGGAGTAAATACGTTTTTGGCCCGACTCAAGCTCAATTTAATAAAATTATTTAATAAAAACAATTTAATAAAAACCAAACTAGTGAGCAGCACTCTGCGAACTGTAGTTGTATAACTTCTATATTTCTCCTACGCGTTTCCTGTGACTAGCACACACTTTGGCAGGGAGTTTAACAATACAACATGATGTGCCTGTATATATACCTAACTCACGCTTAGAGTTTACATATTTTCGTAAAAACACACCTACGGAATTGCATATAGGAAAGACAAACCCCGCGGTAATGCGTCTAGGAAACGGGCGGTAGATTTCGGCAAGGCGTGACATACTTTGTGCGTGATATAATTCTGGGGCCCACAGTTTTAGCTAAAACTGTGGGCCCCGCGGGGTTTGTCTTTCCTATATGCAATTCCGTAGGTGTGTTTTTACGAAAATATGTAAACTCTAAACATGAGTTAGGTATATATACAGGCACATCATGTTGTATTGTTAAACTCCCTGACGAAGTGTGCGCTAGTCACACGAAACGCGTAGGAGAAATATAGAAGTTATACAACTACAGTTCGCAGAGTGCTGCTCACTAGTTAAGTTTTTATTAAATAATTTTATTAAAATTTTATTAAAATGAGTTTTGAGAAGGGCCAAAAACATATTTACGCCCAAGAACATCAACTCTATTACTATTATAATAATTTCAGAGGGCATTCAGAAAAGAAATCAAATACAGCACAGTAAGAGATATCTTGAACGCAGCCAGCGTCGCGTCGGGGTTTATTTTACAGTTGTTTCATTGTACAAAAATATTCATTGTCGCATAAGCTTTAAACTTCGACAGAACGCCGCAAAATTTGTCGAGAGAATATTGCTTCTAAGTTTTCAAAGGGAAAATGACAGAATTTTGTGAGCAGCGAAGACATGGTCACTTGCAAGTGTTAAAATTAATTGTGCAAGTGGTAAACTGAGAGGGTTTCGCTCGACGAAGACAAACTGTTTACCTTCACCTCGACGCCGGCCATGGAGCTACTACAGGCATTATTTCCACTATCACCCACGAGTTTCTGTAAGTCCTTTTCTCTAGCTAGCTGAAACTACTGGGAATTTGTTCCTTCGTTAGGTTTTTCAGCCATTTTGTTGCTCAAAACAATTTAATTTGCAGATGGCAGCGCTTCCAGTCAAACAAGCAAGAAAACGGCGCGAACGGTTGAATAGTTTCCAGCTCTGATTGGCTGGCTACGTTATGTTCTAGTTTTTCATTGGCTTAGAGCAGCGGGCTAAAATATATTTTAGCCCGCTGAATTTTCCATTTTACCCGCAAAAAACGCCGCAATGCCAGATGAAATTATTATAATGATAAGTTTGTGTCATCAGCAAAGACAGTTATTACTGATAACTTTGCACGGCTTCCAATTATATTGGCTTCTGTGACCCCTCTTGTAGGGTGACATGTCTACGGTTTTTGTTTTCAGCATTCTCCTTGTCTCTCTGATTCTTTCGTTCACAAATAAGTGGATTCTGGAAGAAAAAAAGAAGCGATCTATAATGGAAACGAGGAAAATGAAGACCTTCGGGCCCAATGTCTAGATTGCACCATGCGTTGTTCCTCGTAATGTTGTTGAGTGCAAAAATAATGGAGTAGAATGATGAGCGGAAAACAAATTAGGGCCCGGGACTTGCTGTAACGAAAAAGATCATTGAGACTTCACTGTGACGCACAGTTCAAAGAAAAGAAAAAGAAAATCAATAAAAAATTACTCTGCAGATGAAAAACCAACATGAAATAGGCAGGAAAGCGAATGGAACACGTAAACCCTCATCCCAATCCCCTCACGAGACTGAAAAGAGTTTGGCTTCCTTTTAGTAGTTCCTTGTGTTCAAGAATGGGCAATGTTTGGACTTGTCAAAGGCACCTTTGGTGTTAAAAATGCACTGGTTTCTCCGACCACAATCTCTTACACAGAGTCCTTAGGCTCTTCGGCCAGCGGTTGGTCACCTGGAGAGATCGAAAAAATATTTTTTTAATTGCCTGCCCAGTTTACGGCTCTTTCTTTTCACCAGTAGCTTAAGTCTCTCCTGCCGACTAACAGTGGGCTAAGGAGCCTGAAACGAGTGCGACAATCTGGGAACAATCCTGTTGCTCCCAAATTGGCGTTGGGAACAAGGTTGGAATTCCGTGTTTGCCTTACCAAGGCCACCTAACGGAACAGCACTGCGCATGCCTTTTGGAGGGGACCGCTGCTTCTTCGGATCCCCTGGATTCTCAAACAGGTAACTCCATTGCTCCAGCGCATCCCAGCCATAGCGTATGGTGGAAACGTTTCCAGCTTCAACATACAGTCCACAAAACCGCTGCCAACCAAAACTTTGATTTGCATACACAAACGAAGGACCATTGCGGAACTGGAGAGCGTCGAGACAAGGGATAAGTTCCCTTTTCTTTCCTGTGAGATCATTGAAAACAGCATCGGGTAAAGGAGTAACGACAACTACAGTACATTCAACGGGATTTCTGCCAAACCCCCCTCCCCCCACCCCACCTCTCTGAAGAAGGCTTGGTAATCATCAGATCTTAGAGAACTGAACTTTTCAGCCGAGGTCGCCTTCCACCATACAACATATAGACACAGATATTGTATACTTATGATTAGATTTTGTACTTATCTGAGATATGGATCAAGTGGTAGAGCGAGGGTCAAGAAATTTTGAATCATTGTTGTTATGATCTTGAGATGTAAATACCCCGATGCTATTTCAATTACTTGTAATATTGTAGTATGTAAATTAGTTACTGATTTTATGATGATAATGATGGTAGTTTTGTATTTTTATCTTTTTCTTCTTTTTGGCACGGCCCCATAAGCTTTCTAGCTTTAATTCTACCGTGGATAAATAAAGTTGATTGATTGATTGATTGATTGATTGATTGTACAACATATAAAACCAAAAGATTTTATTTTTGGCGTAGGTTAGCTTTTTCTTATGAAAGACATGAAAAATTTAAACATAGCTTTCAACCGATCTGAGTGCGCTTTCACGTGAGTGGGTTGTATACAAAAGATTCAGCAAGTAAAAACGAAGGTTTTACTTATTTTCCCTTCAAGCGAATTTTAATTAAACGTTTAAAGGGAATCTCCACTCTGACAAAAAAGTTTGACGTTAAATTGCTGGAAATGCCTTAATTCTAAATTTTAGTACGAAAAGCAGAAATAGCATGGGATATAATTATGGTCTATTTTCGCTTTTAAATTTCCCGCGCGCCGCCATTTGGGTAGCCTCCTTTGCAGACGTTGTTTGTGTCGGTCCCATTCTCCCTAGGGAGAATGGGACCGAAACGTTTGCAAAGGAGGCTACCATTTGGGGTTTTTGTGTGAAACAATCCATTTAACAACCGTATTACGTCATGAATTCCAACATCGCGGCGCCCGGGAAATTTAAAAGCGAAAATGAACGATAATCAAATCTTGTTTTGTCCGACACAGAAATATTATTTCCATGTTTTCCAACAGAATGTAAAATAATATCGTAGTTTCAACAATTTAACGTCAACTTATTTCAACAATGGAGATTTCCTTTAACACGTCTAATCAAAGTGTTCATTATTCTGAGTAACGCAGAAACCAAAGCTATATCCTTGTCATAGAGTGAAATAGAAAAAAACCTCATGTCACAGAAGCCGAGTCCTTTATAATTTCAGACATCTCGTAATTCATAATTTAAAGGCAAGATAAAGAGCATTTGGCCTTACCTGCTAAAACCTGCATTGCTTGGTAAACTATGGAACCGACCAGCAGGAATACTCTCATCATTTTCATAGTTTCAATGGATTTTATGCGCCTTCAGATTCAGTCTTCCTTCTTAGTGATCATCCGGTCCAAAATAATATCCTCCACGGTATCATCTTGCTGTCAACGGAGACTTACCCGAGGCGCGGGTCACCTGCTTTAATACTTTTATATTCCGCGCACGAACCGGTAAAATGTCACTCGATTTATCTCCAGGGGAAGCCGATCGGACGTTTATTTTACGCAGGGTAGATTCTCACTTCCTCGTGAGACCCTCGGCGGCTAGTGATGACCGACAAAATATCTACAGAGACTAGAAAAGGTTATATTTCCGGCGACCGATACTCGCTCAAAATCCCACTAGCTGCGCTTCTTCGCAGGTTAACGCAGTCACGGTCTTATTGCTTGACCAATAAAACCAGTAAAATCAGTTGGGTAAACAAACAAACAGGGGCCTTTAAATTTATGGTTGAAATTTCAAGTGGGTTGTCCAATACATGCAGTATTGGTGTATTAGTAAATCGGTAATCCCTTCGATCTTATTTGGGGAAGTAAGTATATTTTCACATTTGAGGCAACAGAGTGAGGGGGTGAATCACTTTTTTTTTATTGGTAAAAATCAGAAGTCGGTCTGTTATTTTTTTATTTTTTAGTCGGTCCGTTATTAAACCATTCGTAAAGTGCATCTCATCAGTGGGATCGATCTCAAGAATAATTTTACCTTTTTGGCCGCTAACTTGAAGGTGAGTCAGTTTTCGATTTGTATCATTGCTACAAATGTTTCTCTGGTTTCACTTTTATTTCTTGGAGATTCAATATTGATCCCAAAATGCCAACACATTTGAATAGTGCGACAACTCATAACTTCTCTTTTTTTTATTTTTTGGAGATTTGTGAGGTAAAGGGATGCGATAAATATTGTGCAGTTCGAATCCCTTCCCATCCTTTCCAGGGGGAGGGAGGAGGGGGCATTTGATTTCTTGTTTTAATTCCTTTTTCTCTCTCTTTCGATCTTTTCTAAGTGCCTGATGTCTACAGGCCTGTTTACATTGGGTAAATTCGATAACAATAACATTTCCATGTAAATCATTTACGCTAACTGCAAGAGTGTGCGCCGTCAATTATGACTTAAGTCAGTAGAAATAAAATAAATATAAATTAAATAAACAAAACTGAAATAAAAATTCACCCATACCTTCCCATACGAATAACAGCTACTTCCACTTATCCTGCGCCCCCCCTCCCACCAAGTTAAATAACAAAGTTAGAAACAGCACTGTTAGAGATTGTTTACTTACTAACACATGAAGTGTCCACTCCAATGAAAATAAATTGTGACATCCACCATTAGACACCACCACAAAATTTCGCATTTTATTGAGGCAACACAAAGTTAATGACTTCGTTATTTCTTACAAATTATCTTTAGAGACTTAACTGATCACTAAACTAATAAATCATTAATAAACTATTTCAAACTGACAAAACATTTCATAATTATTGTGAGGTCACCGTGATCGGTTTCTCGTTTGGAATTCTTTTAAGGCAGCATAAAAAAAATTGCTCACAAGGTCAAAAATAAAAGTTACGTTAATTCTTTAAAGAAATCCTCAAAGAGTTAATCACTAATTAAAAATAATACAAACAGGCAAATCATTACAGCTAATGCGAGATACACATGATCGGTTTGCGTTGCTTGACATTTTACTAAGGCAGCATAAAAACTTTTTGTCGGATAATTTCGTTCTTTATAAAAATATAGGTGGTTTGCGTTGCCGCCATGTTGGTGGACAAAACAAAAGAAAATTTGTTCATATAGTTTGCATAAAAATAGCAGTAAATTCCCAGAGGAGAAAAATCTTATTGTTCCTGTACACCAACATGACCGCCATGACGTCACATTCAAACCATCAATTAATTAATCTTGATTAATCAATTATAAATCAGTAATAAACAATAGTTCAAAATAGGAAGTACTCGTCAGCTGAATGTGAGCTCCACGTGACAGGTTTGCCTTGTGTCAGCGTGACAGCAGTGGGATAACGAAACCCGCTGACCTCAAGGTATTGCAGGTATATATCACCTGAGGTGGACACGATTTCGAACTTCATTGCCTCTTGGTTGTTTCTTTGAATTGGGGCGCATTGTAAAGTTCCTGTGGCAAAAGATGTATAGAAAGGGACCTTGTATGGACAAGGAAACTTGGGGTCAAATGTAAGTGTAGCCTTTGGCGCCGAGAAGAACTGGCCCGAGAGAGCAAAAGGGATATGCCATAGCACCATGTGAAAGGCGTAGTGCGAGGTGCAATATGGGAGACCATCCAATCCGTATCCAGCCCCCGAGTAGAGTCCGTGGAAATTCCACTCGTCGTTGAGGCTAGAACGCACGTGATCGATGGCTTTCTCTGCTTGCAATAAGGCCTTTTGCGGGTCGAAACCTGAAATGAAATGATAGAAACTCCATGCATCAGCAGCAACATTATCATCCCTAGAAGCATACAGTATCTAGAACATAACAGGTGGTAATGTACTGATTTGAAGAGAAAACATATCCAATGAAATTGAACTCCATTCAGAAAGAAAGGCAACCGAATTATGTTTATCCTTTTGCCTGTTGTCTTAGAAAACTTTCGTAGATGTCAAATTCAGGATGAAAGTGAAAAATGTAAAAGCAAAGACAGCTGTAGCCACGAGAATTAAAATTTTTGTTTTTTCTTATTGTTGACTAATCAATGCAAATATTTGTCATCGCGTTTTAGTTTAGCTTTTTGGAATTTAGTTTATATACGGGTTTTTCTAGCAAGTTAGTTTCTCGGGGTCGCGTTACGTAATCGTTTATTGTTTAGTTCGTAACTTCGTTAGGCCTATTCTTTTCGTTTCAAATTAGTATAAAAGCTTTGTATTCGTTCTGTATTCCGCCCTTGTAAGCAGTTGTTGTTTATCCGGAGTAGCCGTACAGATCTTGTAAGTAGTTATATTTCGCTTGTGAATTTTTGGTTTGATTTCTTGTTCGATTGTTGTACGTTCACTTTTTCTGTTCGCGTTTATTAATTCTGTATTTTTCTTTCGTTACATTTGTTCTAGTGAAGAAGAAGCCAGTCACTGCCATGAAGAAAACTGTTAAGTGGTTTGTTAGACGCGGCGTGGCGGACGAAACAGAAGTCGCGAAATACGTCTGTTCTCGCAGGCTACCAGTTCGGCACATACGAAATAATTTTAACGCGAAAAATAGGTTTGTCCTTGTAACCACGAATAATTACTAAGCGGTGCTATTTCTGAAAAAATCTCCCCATGACAAGTTTTCGCGACGACCCAAGTAATAGAGCCTTTAATAGAAGGTTTGTTATATATGGGTTAGCAAAAGGGTTTTTTGGTAACATCTTATTGTGTCGTATCGGATGCTGTTGCGTTTTGCCTTCTTTCTTTCCTTTTTCTTTTTTGTTGTTGTTGTTATTGTTGTTTTCTACTCCATCGTATTTAAATCTGTCTTTTCTCAGCCTACCTAAATGAAGCTGCAGCGCTGTCCAATCAGGACTGCCCCCCATCCAGATGGACTCGTGTACTCCCACTAGCTGGTCTAGTTTGCGGGTGGAAATATCCTCAGGACATTTTCCCACGCTCTTATTAACCGGGTGGTCAGTAGCCATCACTCGCAGACCATATGGAGTATCGTTGATTTCAAGTTCCTTCATCAAATGTGATCTTAGTCTATAAAGAACAGAATAATGACGCTCATTCCTATATCGCGTCTCCTCGATTAACCGCCCCTTGGACAGACTCGTACCCACTCGGTATGTGATTTCCTTGTGGGACGAGAGAGGATTGGATACCAGAGTGGATTGACGCGGGCCACTCTCGTGTCCAATCTTCTCTCGCCCCACAAACATATTCGTGGCGACTGGGTACGAGTCTGCCCTTTAGTGTCCAGAGAACTGAAAAAACCGTCAACCCCTCACTGGCGAAAAGAAGTTAGTGATACATGAGATGAGAGAAAATTGCAAAAAGCGAACTGTTCAAAAATTTAAGCTAGCTTTTTTGACGTTGAAAAAAACGCACGAAAATTTAAAAAAGCTTCCGGGGAACTTTTCAATGAAGTATAGTAATACGTCAGTTTAGCATAAAAAGAAATTAGAACAAGTAGAATCCTCACCTGTTAGGATCGTCCAGGTCTCCTAATCCCAGAGTGTAAGCCCACACTTGTCCATAGAGTGAATCACTCATAAGCCACGAAGGAGAACCCAGCTTTGCATCCCACCATGCGTGATAGTACCCGTCTTCTTCGCTCCACAGTTCTTCCGAGATTCGATCCTTTGCAATTTGCAGCGCAGTTGTAGCTTTTTTCAATAAATCTTCGTCTTCCATAATTATACTCAGTTCCTGAGTCGCACGCAGAGCTAGTAAATACATGAAACTGTTGAATGTAAAGTGATCGTATTGATTGAGCCCCAGGAGATCGTATGTACACTGTTGTCTGTGAGGTAAGCCAGTTCCATTCGTGCCATCGCCAATTATCCAGTCGACTGCATTCACCACGTGCGGCCACATGTCTTTCAAGAATTCGCTGTTGTTGGTCCACTGGTAAATGTGGTACGTTTCTGTTATGAATACCGTAGTGACGTCACCCATGATACGCTGATATGGAGGGGCACTGTGTAAACAAGAGTAACAAAGGAGTACCCAATATTAGATATTGTGATTACCATAAAATCGCGTTTCAATAATTTTGTCAGCTAAAACGTTGAGCACCTTATATGTCCTCATCAACAGAAAGCGTATTTGACCAGAAAATTATTCGGAGTTCAGGGAAACGGATCCCTGACTTGTACCTTGAAAATTACATATTGTCTAGTCTCTGTATGGCTTTCCCCTAGGCCCACACGATCAATTTCATTACGGTGACGTAACCGAGGCGAAGGGCCACTTTTTGACTCGGATCACGTGACCCGAAACGGATTGACAGAAATGAAAGACTGAGAGAGGCCTAGGAACTAGGCAATATTACATGCAGGCTTTCGCACAGTAAGTAAGAAAAGATATTACAATGCTGGTCCTAGCTGTATGTGGGAGTTGTATCACATTTGAACCTTGCAATTGTGTCACCTTTTAGCTCCTTCAGCTCGGTGATGTAACGAAGGCAGCGACTCATTTGTTTGGTGTTTTTTTTTTTCTCTTTTTTTTTTTTAGTCACTTGTTTGGGGTAAATAAGGTTTTCCTTAGAGGAAACAAAGCTAGTAGCCTAGACGCATAAAGCAATAAACACACCTGTCCATTTTTCCTGTGTTGGACTGACAACCCGTAACTAATGTTTCCAAAATATGACCATCTTTACTCTGGAACCTGGCCCAAGCTCGCATAACACTCTCAACCAGGTCAGGATAAAACAAAACATAAGGGATCTCACGTTGGAAATCATTATGAACAGAATCAACATCAATGCAGTCTAGAGCCTCGAACTGACGCCATCGTCCGTCATGCAAATACAACCCACTGCGCCAGAAACTTAACCCATTCACCAGGACATCCTGCAACCACACTGGAAGGGTCTGGACCGAGTCACTTTTAGTGTCAACTATCATTGAAGCGTGCCACGCAGAAATGGCTTGGAGACTGGCGGGCAGGTCACTTGACAAATACAATGCTGCGTCCTCGCTGGATTTGAAGAGGTTGCTGTAGTAGTTACCAACAATCTCCGCTGAATTAAGAAAACGTTACAAAGTTGAAGTTACATTTGAAGTCAGGTTGTACATTTAATTATTTCAACATATTTTTTCAAATTTAGAAAAACTTAAACATCTTTCAAGCATATCATCACTTCCCTCTAACTTCTGTTACGGTATAAAGCTTCAGCCTAAAGACCTGAAGTTTACAATGAAGCTTTAGGTGGGTGAAGAAATTTAAGGAATGGAACTACTTGTTCCGAAATCGCTCTCCGTTGTCTGTTACCCAGACAGCCCCATATTGACTCTTGACAATCACATGGATTGCATACCTGTGAAATCTCTATTGGGGTAAAACCAGCCGAGCACCATTGTGAGTGTTGTCTCTTTCCCAGGCTCGACGGTAACTTTAACAGATGCAGCGCCATACAAACCGTTTCCAAATGATTTGGACGATGACGTCAGGTAACCATATTTGTTAAATTGCTCCCAAATTTCTGCAAAACTGTTGCCTACAGTGAATGAAGAACTAGCTTCCTTGTCAGTTACAATAGTGGTGTTGCCGCTTTGGGGATAGTTTCCAATTTTGTTGAGCGTCAGCATAGAATCGTGAGCTGTCCACGTGACCTTTTGGCCGGACGTAATGCCCGGATGCCAGACGTGAAGAGGCACACCATTGAACAATTGACATGTCTTGTTGCTTGTCACCATTTGCCATGACATGCATTCCTTGCTAGCAACACAGATTTCTGAGCACTTAGTGGCATTTAGACTTGAATCCGTAAAGCTTGCACTTGGCTCTCCAAGTCTTGCTGTGTCAGGTTGAATGCCCAATGGTAGGTTAAGCATAAATGAAACTTGAGCGGAATTCTGGGTAGGATTTTGTATGCGTAGCGTAAACGCAATCGCTGGGGTAGCAGATGTTTTGGAATCACGTGGTTTCAAGGCCGAAAAAGCAAACAGGTCTAGCTTGACGTTTCCAAACTGTTGGTCGTTAATGGTAATTTTGGAGACTGGGTACGAGCCAGAATATCCAATAGAATTGACACCTGTTGGAGTGAAAAGTACAAATCTGTTACCATTAAGTTGCTAACGGTTCTCCTTCATGGAAAAAAAAAAAGAAAAAATAAACCCTGAACAACAATTGGAAGGGGAAACAATTGCTATTTACAAAACAGTATTCCATGACAAAAGCAGTACATATTAATTAGCTTTAATCTTCCAGCTGTAACTTTGTTCGTTTAATCCCGATGCAAAAGAGCTGTCTCGAATAATTATGTTAGTGTTTGAAATTACTGATACACCAGAATGCTTAAATAAACACCTTATATTCCTCTTGAATATATATTCCTCACAAAAGCTCTTCGTTACCTGGGTACCCCGTGGGTGGGTGGGTGCGCAGTAGTTTTGCTATACTTGAGGCTCCACTTTTCACACGAACACCAAACACAGCTAGATCCAGAGCCACGTAGTTCAGTTTGGCCGAGCCGGCAGGAGACTGGTTCTCAATTGTCCATTCATGGATAGAGCCATCTGCACGGAGCTCAAAGGATCCTGTGCCTAAAGAGAAATGGAGAATGTAACATGAAGTATTATGCTGTCAAAGATCAGAATATGCCAGATAGGGTGTTAAGAAAGTTATCTAATATATCTGTATTTCGACGTAACGTTTTGAAACAATTTTAAATAATCAGCACTCCAGACCATTTTCAGTTTTATTTAAATTTAGCATTTTAACTCTTCTAGATTAGGGTTTGGTTCTTTGCCATACCAAGACCACCCAGAGGTACAGCACTGCGCATGCCTATGGGAGGTGACTGCTGTTCCTTTGGATCCCCTGGGTTCTGATATAAGTAACTTTGGAGATTCAATGAGTCCCAGCCAAAGCGTATGGTGGAAACATTTTCAGGCTCAGCGTACAATCCACAAAACTGCTGCCAGCCAAAGTCTTGATTTGCATACACAAACGAAGGACCATTGCGGAACTGGAGAGCATCGAGGTAAGGAATGAGATCGCTTGTCCTTCCTGTGAAAAATAATCAAAACGATATGCTCTTAATAATCATGACTACAGTACGTTCAAGAGAAGTGTATAACGTACAAGTCTCAACGCTTTTTATTTTTGCCTGGGTATAAACTTCATTATTTTAGTGCAATTTAAATATCTTCCCTGTAGAAAGTAAAAAGGGGTGTAAAAATTAATAGATAAGTGTTCAATTGAGCGTTACAAAGCTATTATTTTAATAATTAAAATTATTACTCAATTAAAATTGAGTATCGAAAAACCAAAACCAAATTAATTCCTCTGGCCAATCATAACAGACGTAAACAGCGCAATGGATTATGAACCAATCAGAATCCAAAGCAAATACATGAAACTGGTGCCAAGCACAGGAAAACACAAGGCAAGAAAGCCACGATCGGTTTTGTTTCTCATTACTGAGGAGGTGGCGCGAGTTTTGCCAACCAATTACAGAGAGCAGTACAAACGCGAAACCACTAAAAAACCAAAACAAAAGAAATCAGTACTATGCCCAATCACGACAAATCTGAACAACACAATTAACCAATAGGAACTCGAAATAGAACACTTCTCAAAGCCGCTATACGCTAGTCTATATCATATACATGTATTTATGTTACGTCTCGAAAGGAAACTCGACTTAACTTAACTTGACTCGACTTAATTTTTATTTTAGTCAACTCAGTTGTAAACACCAAATGTATTTGTATTTAGTTTAGTATAAACATACCTGCCAGCCTCGACTAGCTTCCGCTATTTGCGGGTAGGTATATAAACACCTTGTAACTGTCTATTTTTTAATAAAGTGTTGTTTTGTTTTGTCGACTAATGAGATTACAAATTCATAACCTTCTCTGCGTAACGGCGGCGAGCTCGGTTTAATTTTCCAACTCAGACGACTGCATCTCGGAAACGCATTGGAGGGCCGTCAAAACAACGAAATCCTATGGTTTTCCCCACACACAGGCATAAACATGTAAATATCTATGGCGCGTTTATAATGTCAAAATTCAACATTGCAAATCACACAGCAGACGTCAACAAATCAAGCCTGCTGTGTAAATGATGCTCGATTTGCTATGTTGAATTTTGACGCTGCTCGATTTGTATACACGTTGCTTGATTTAGAAACGTTTTGTTTTGCAATGTTGAATTTGGACAGTAAAACCGCGCCACAAATATCACCACAAGGGGAAAATAGCTAATCATCGGCCATTCTTGGCGGAAATGAGTCGATACGAAGTTCCGGACCAAAGAGAGCGGAAGACTTCCGGAGCGAAAATGAAGTAAACAGATTCGAGAAATGTTTTCTGGACAACGTAGAAACCGCCTTCTAATAAGAGCTTATCATTAAGTTTAGGAACTGCACTGACATAATTTCCAAACAAGGGGTAAATTAAAAAGAATCCTAATTTTTCGTATATGTATACTTGATTCAAAATACAAGTCGTAGAATCTATGAACTCAGCTTGCGTTTTAGACGTCTTCTATTTCCTGACGTCTATGTTGTAGTTAATTTTTTATATCAGTTAATTTTTAGTTTTCCTTTACACTCATTACCATCCATAACAACAAAGGAAAACTAAAAAAATAACTGAGATAAAAATTAACTACAACATATACACGCATTTTCAGGACTCTAAAAGAGATATTTATTTTATATAAGAGATATCTTTAGCTGAATTTTAAGTCGAAGAGAATTTTACGGAACAGATCGATATTCTCCGAATTTACACGATTTACGAGGGCTGTTGCTTCCGAAAATCCTCGCAGTAAGCTAACCTTAAATATTTTTCTCTCTTAACGAAGTTTTACGTCCCTTCGAAAAGAAAACGGGTATTTCTATGTTACTAACGTTTTAGGTGACAAAACACCAAAGAAAAGGCGAGTATTTCTTCACATTGTAATCCGACTTTCTGACGCGATCATATTTACTTCCGAACCGATGTTCAACGAAATGAACCGTTCCTTGCCAACCGATGGTAGCCAACTCTTTCTCGTTACGCATAATTTTGACGACAGGACAAAATACTTTTAGCCTTACCTGCTAACACTAGCACTGCCTGGTAGACAATGAAAGCGACCAGTACAGATACGTTTATCGCCTTCATAGCTTCGACGAATTGTGTGTTTTCTGCGCGGAAGTCATGCGCTAGTCTCATGAGACGTAACGTTATCCAGGGTATCATCTTGCGCTCGTAAATTTGCGTTACTGTCACGTCAACGGCGCGATCGTGAGCGAGGGAAGGGCCGCTCGAAAGAGGTACCTTTATCACTCCCGCGGTATCAGAAAGCTGGTAGCGAATTTTTCCTCGCGAAGCGAGGTTAATAAATTTGTCGGGCCGAGCCGGCCCGAGTGGAGCTAAGCCGCGCGAATTCGAGCGAAAAATATATTTATATATATGTATGTTTGTATATTTAGTTCAAGGTGTCCGCAATGACGTCAGACTGTCTGGCGTCGTCTGAAAAAAATTTGCATACATCGGAAAAAATATGCGTGCATGATCAAATTTCAACTGCAATGTTCATCAATATTCACTGATGCAGAACTATCTCTCCAGAATCTTTTCCCTTTCTTCCAGAAATCTTTTTTTGTGAAAGATTGCATTGAAGAAATTACACGTTTTGTGGCCGCGGTAAAATAATTTTCCGTGGGAAATAAATTCATCGAACACGACAGCGCTTCACGCCCGTTGTGCATTTCATCGCGTCAGAAATAGATTTTTAACCGCAAACTAGCCCGTGGAACTACGAAAAGACCATGCTCATCAAAATAGTTGCTATGTTCAGAAACCTTTTAATCTCCTCATTTGATGCTACAACACGAAAGAGGGCTTTCCACCCAGCCCCAGCTTCGCGAGGTTTTGCGAGTCACGTATTTCTAGTAAAATTATATAAGAGATTCTAAGG
Organism: Pavona decussata; assembly: GCF_977016875.1. Classification (NCBI taxonomy): domain Eukaryota; kingdom Metazoa; phylum Cnidaria; class Anthozoa; order Scleractinia; family Agariciidae; genus Pavona; species Pavona decussata. The sequence continues at coordinate 94,976 of NW_028145434.1, read as the reverse complement.
GCTGCTTTGATTCCCGAAAGGGGGTTTGTGTTGTCTAAGTACAAGCAGGAGCAAATACCGTTAACCGAGGGCGAATGATACGATCCCGATTTAGAATAGACTATGCTGTGAACTAAAGGGGCAAGGAATTATATTCATACTATTTAAGCAGTTGTTTCCGTATCGAAACTGGAACCATGGGATACTGGTTATTTTTTGTGGGATTACGTACTTTGGCGCTAACTACCGTAAAATTCCGAAAGTGATTAACGACCCTCTTTACTTTCGAAATTAGCAGCCTAGCCTTTGGGGTCTCTACTTTCGGGGAACAAAAAGGTTATACAAAGTTGGTGCGACTGAGCTTTTTTCCGAAATAAATGACGAAAATTTCTTTAAAAGAATCTTAAAAATGAGACTAAATTTAGACTGCAAGCAGTCCCTTCCTGGTCAGTCGAGATGGTGCTCTCACAGCGCAGCGAGACTGGAGTGAGGAGAAATAAACGAGAAGAGACCCCCCTCCGCTCGTTTGCTCCAGTTTTTTCGCGCTCGGCTATTTCGCGCGACCTCTCGACTATCCAAAAAGGGACTGCTTGCAGTCTAGACTAAATTCCTCGTTCGTGTTGCTGCCACACGGGTGGACTCTTCATGTGTAGACCGTGTTGTCAGTCTTCGGGACGAGTTGTTCAAGTTTTCAGTCACGCAGTTCCTTTCTGAGCCCTTTAACTCCTTCTTGACACTGATTTTATTAAAAAAAAGGAATCTCTGTTTGAAGAAACGTTCCTGTTAATACGTTTCGCATCGCGTCCTTTCGTAGCCTTAATAAATAGAGGTGCTGTGTACTGTATGCCCGGTGTGGCTATGTATACCGGTCGATCGACTGTAACCTTAATCCCACTCTGAAGCTATAGTGATTAAAGCCTACTGTGGGATCCAAGTATTGCCTATTCTGTTCGTCCTGGGGGTTTCTGCTCTGTAGATCCCGGCCTTTCAACAGCCAGCAAGTGTTAACACCCCTAGACAAGAGGCGTTTCCCAGAGATTAGAGAGTTTTCTCCTCGGATAGCCTAAAACGTGTCGTCACATAAGGTTGTTGGTCCATCAGAAGGCCGTCCCTTTGGAAATATTGGAAAAATATATTTCCCTGATCGTTAAATCAGCCTTGCTCTTTTTTTGTATTTTTCCTTCTACGATTTGTTTCTGATTAGATCCCTTCCTACAGGATCCGGTACTTTTATTTTGTCGGTGGCTTCCAAACACAGTTACTGGTTTTTACTGTAAAATGAAAGGAACAAAGTAAGTAAACGAGTAAAAGCAAGATATAACCCGCAGGCTCGCAGCCTGGCTAAAGAAATTTGAGTGGTAGTCGCTTACGAGAGAGCTCTTGAAACAAAATGGTTGTCAGGGGCGGATCCAGGATTTTTCTAAGGGGGGGGGGGGAGGGGGATGCACCACTAAGGAATGGCGTAACTGACTGGTAACCGGGCGTAAACAAATTTTAAAAGCGAGTACGAAGAAGAAGGCTTCTGTCTAGACAATAATAACATAATGCAAACTGCTGAGAATACATATCAAACGATACAGCAGATTTTGTATAACTGTGAAGCGGACTGCACAGTGTCAATGCAATGCTGTAAAAGTAATGTGTCGTTTTGGTCGTCATACGAAAATTGCCGTATGCATGGTAAGTAAGTTGTATGGACTTACTTGGTTGTAATTAGTTCTTTTTCTTGAATTCCTCGATAACTTTGTCAGTGTTCACTTCAAACTCATGGTGAATGTTCATAAGTGCTACATGGTGCTAGGCTGGATAGACCATCCTCACCCATTCTGTTCCTTAAATAAGTACCTTTATAATACCTTAATAACTTAATAGTACCCTAAATAAGTCTTTAGTCGCCGCAGACAAGTAAAGGAAATGGAACGCTCTGCATCCGCACTAATAAAAGCATCCGCAGCGAATAAAAGGTTTCGTAACAGGTGTGCTGTTCAATCCGCCTGATTTTACACAGTCCTTTGAGTTTTTTAACTGAATGAGATTCGCTTTCTTTATCCAGAATGCTTTCAAAAAATCGTTGACGTTTTGGGGAAAAGTGAAAAACTTAAAGGTTTCGTTGATTGTGTCAATCATGTTCTTTGTTGCTTGGATTTGGCATGAAAAAGCAATAGAGAGATTCAAGAGGTGTACATACAATGGACGTATTTTTTTTATTTACCGGGTAGGTCTGTCGCTCAATACTGAGCATTTTAGACCACTCCATTTTTTTTTTGCAGAATACCAGTGTATTAGAAAGCCGCAGGTCATCTCAGGGGGATGGGGGTGCGCACCCCCTGCACCCTCCCCCTAGATCGGCCCCTGATCGCTTACGCAGCTTTTTTGTTGTAATGGCGCAATCCAGCTCCCATAGCAGTGAAAAGAGAGGTAAGAAAAAGCGCAGCTGGGCAAGTGTTCTAGCGGAAGCAGAAGAACTTCTTTTTTCCAAAAATCAGAAAAGAAAACCGAAGGCAAAGACGCCGGTCTTCGGTTTTTGGAAGAACCCCGTAACGGGGCTCCGAACAACCCGTTCAAAATATCGTCCGAGAAAAAGGAGTAAAACGTCAAAAGTTCCGCCTGAGTCAGGTGAGCGCTTATTTTATGCGTAGCAGATTTGATCACTGTCTTCCAACTTTAACGTTCTACACTTACCCGATACCGTAAGTTTAATACTGCAATATTATCGATGATTTTTCCTTCAAAATTTTTTTTTTTTTTGACAGAAGAGCTAAATCAACCCCCAACTGAGGATATTTGCCCTGAGGATTATCGTGATGAAGCAGACGATACTTTGAAGGGTACGTAAGCTAAGTCGTTTCCTCCATGTCTCAAGTCAAGTTTCAAGTTTATTTTTGCCACTATGAAAATGTAATTAAAGTTAAAATAAACTGATGAGAACCAACAATGCTTTTAAATAATGGACACTATCATATATGACCAAATCAATGGCAGACGGTTTCATTATATTCTCGTACCCAGTCTCCAACTTACCTACGAAGTAATGTGGCCAAGTGGAAGTCTGGAGCAAGTGCGCTTTTTTAAAATGGCGGCTTCAGAAGAAGGTGAGCATTATTTTGACCGCCGAAATGACTTCGTGAAAGCTTTGTTGAAAGCAATTAAATGGTGTAACATTTATTGCATCTTTTAGCGCCAGTCTTTGTGGAACCAAAACGGGAAATTAGTAGTCCAATAGATCTCACAAAATGGGAAAAATCCCAGGTAAGCTTTAAAGAAAATTAATCGTGCAGCTTTGCATTGTCACAGCTTATGCTAGCTTCAAACTTGTTTTTCTATAAGATAAAGTTATTTTCTCTACTCTTTTAAGTGCTTTCACAATGTTGTTACAGAAAGTCATTCATCTCGGGCATTTATTTAAAACTGTGTACTTTAAGACAGTGCCGTTGGATCGTACTTTTTTTTAGTTTTAGCATTAATTTTTACCAGCTCTCTAATAATGTCGTCATAGGTTTGGAGCACAAGGCACCACAATCCTTCAGATTTTTCAATGATTCTGTAAGACCCAGGGTAGCAAATCAATAAAATTGATAATCGATAATATTCAATAAAAATCGATGGAAATTTGTCAATCATATCAGAAATCGCTAAAAATTGATAAAAGGGTTCATTGTGAGTAATCTATAGTTGTCGATTTTTCAATAAGCTTTATCGATTTTATCGATATTTTGAATTTATCGATACTAGTTTCACTTACATTAATTATTTATCAAAACGAAATCAACAAAGGATATAAACAAGCTCATAAAATCTTGAAAGATAATTACTCTAAAATTTGTATGTACTATTCAGTGAACATATTCGAAGGACTAGCATAAAATGTATCCTTCAAATTGGTATATGTTCCCTTTTCGAATTTGATTGTCTGGCCTGCGTCGGGCCAGTTCTGAAAGCACCCTATGTTAAGGGGTCTTCACTTGCACCTTCTAGATCTACATAATAAGAGTGGCTGACAATCAAACACTGCCTCGATGAACATAGCTTTTAAAAGCACAAACCAACCAACAAATACCAAATTTCAATTGATTCTATAAGGATCGATAAATCTGATAAAATCGATAATGTTGAAATTTCACAAGCATGTGAGTATCGATTTTTATCAATTGATCGATAAAATTGATAACGTTTAATCTCAATTTATTGATTGATATCAATAATTGATATCAATCAATAAATTGAGATTAAACGTTTTCCAATATCGAATTTTATCAATTTGCTACCCCAGGTGTAAGAGGTTTTTTTACACGATACTAGCTGCTATGATTCTCAAACCAGTACAAGCTCATTCCAGCTCTTTCTTGTGGCTTTATTCATTGATATGACACTGGTGCCAAATTTCATAAATATGGTATGAGGCATAAAATAATGTGCGAGCTAATTCTGATAGTTACCCTTCTAGTGTCAACTATTTCCTAAAAGGTTGCTCTGCTGTAAAAATAATTGATGTAAATGTAGTTCATCTCATATCGGGATGAAACTTGTATTTTACAATAGCTGTCAGAATTCCTTCACATTGATTGGCTCATGGCTATTGTCTATAAGAGTACAGACAATAAAAATGATGTCAGATGCAACACACATGCTTTCTCAACAGAAAATATGGTCTATACTCTTGTAGACCTTAAAGACCGTGCTCTTATAGACCATAAAATGACACCATAAAATATTCAAAACTTGACAGTGAAACCACTCGTCTGCGGTTTGTCATTCTATGATCTATAAGAGTATAGACCATAGAAAACTGCCTTTGATTTGTTAACTGGAATCATGTTAACACCCTCTTGGTTAACTACCAAGCTAAAATATTTATCTGGTTTCATGAATCAGTAATTTCCTAAGAAAGTGGAGGTCTGCAAGAGTTATTTGCCAAGGTAGGTTCAACTGTGACGTGAAACATCCTGGAAGATAACAAAAACTCCTCTTATAATAACAAGTATGCTACATGCAATCACCTGCTCCGCGTACATGTATATGTTACAGGTCAAATTTATTTTCAGGTTAAATGTATTTATTTGCATGTTGGCTTTATTTCCAGGCATACAGCGATTACCTTGGATTTATATTCACCTTAAATGATGCCGTGAAAGGCAAATCTATGAGAGGAGACTATCATGTGTCTGAGGTAAATGGACCATATAATTCACTGGAATCAATTCCTGTCAGGAACTCAGTTTTTGCATTGTAATCCCTTGCTCATGATGTACTCCATATTATTTTGATACTTTTTAAATTATTAGTCCTGGCAATTAACATTTCCGGGAATCAGTAGGGATATTAGAGGCCAGGCAAGTGTTACTCAAACTCCTGAAGATCTTTCAGATCCAAAAAGCATTTTTTCCATATCCTTTTTATTGCTTGTCGGTAGATGCTCTTACAAAATGAGCTAATTTGCTTCTTAATCTTCAAAAGTTTAAAATGTTTGAATTGGCTTTCAACACAATTTAAAAACTTTGTTCACACAGAACAGTTTTTTGGGCCCAAAAACCTTTTGGGAGTTTTGAGAAACACACGCCAAGTATGAAAACAGATTTATGAAGAATGAGCACAAGTATTTTGGCCAAAGGTAGATGTAGGGTAGGGATTTCAGGAACTCCCTGCTAAATATTCTGAGTAATATCTATTGTGGTTTAAATTGGCATTTGGTTTAAACACTTTCAAACCAGTTTCTTTGTCGGAAAGTTGTCACCATAATCGGAAACAACTGAAAATAAAAATGAAATATTTCAATATAGTGTAAAGAATTTTAAACCAAAACCAAATTTAAACCCCGACATGTTCTCCTCCTTTCTGGGGTGACAAATGGACTACAGTTTACTCATTCCAATGCCTGCATAACAAAAATTACTTTTGACTGAAAATCTTAGTTTTTGTCTTTTTAATAGGCCTCAAAGAAGCTTATCACTATGCTAGATACTATGGAATCCTGGATTGATCAAATACCACCCACTGACCAACCACAGAGATTTGGAAACAAGGCTTTTAGGACATGGTGCAGTAAGCTGGAAGAGGTCTGAGGCCATATTTGCAATTTTTGGGTGACATTTAATTTGTTGGCATAAGATCAAAGCTCAGGTCTCAAATTGAAGGAGTGCTTGGAAAAAAGCCCAAGTGACCTTTGCATTGATATTTTCCTGGTGGACATTTTGAGTTTAATTTTTGGACTTAAGGCTCTGTTTAAAAATTACATTTTTTGTTATAATTTAAAATTATTGCTACAATGTCATTACTTTTCCTTAAACAATGTTTTCTGCAATTTCTTTGAGTCAGAAAATGACAGGCAGACTTTTTAATCTCAACTACTGATTGGGCAGAAGTAACTTGTTAAGGCCTTTTTCCACACACCCCCTTATTGTTAGTATGTGTCATCACCTATTAGCCAGTTAAATGCCCACAACTATAAAGGAGGTTTCAAGTGAATTTGTTTCGGTAAACAAACCAATAGTACTATGATTTACCTTTTTTTTTCTAGACTTCTTGAAAAAATTAGCCCACTTTTTCAAGTACTGTTGAAATTCATTTCTATCCTGACCATCTGTGACAAGACACAAATTATAGTTTCAGTGTTGCAATGGTCAGAGTCTTGCAACTTATCACATACATGTACACTGTCACTTGACCATCATTTTCAATTTTCCTTCTGGTAATTTGACCTTTGGCTTGTTTAAATGTTATTTATTATATATGTAATGGTTGCAACCCAGTATAGTCCCTTTAAATATTACAGTGCGACACGCCTTACCTTGGCCACCCAACAAACTATTTTTTACAAGTTAGCCATAAAATACAAAACATGTTTTCAATAATATGTTGTTGCATCACTTGCTTGTTGGATTTTGCAAGGAGGCATGACCATTTATCAAATTTGCATATCCTGATTGGCTAACTTGTGAAAAAAGTTTGTTGGGTGGCCACGGTAAGGCCAGTCGCACTGAAAACACAGTGTACGCATTAAATTATAAAAGTGCTCAGAAGGCACTAATTGACTTAAATTGACCATGAGCAAGTTAAATGGTATAGGTCTTTTAAACACTATGAGTGGATAACTTGTAGCTCAAAATTCACAAGTTATGAAAGTCTCATTTCTATTTATGTTTAAATTAGTTTTTAAAATTCATGTTACAAACTTAAATATATAAGAGGCAGAAATTGAAGGGGTGCCTGAAAAAAAGCCCTAAGTGACTTCTGATAAATTGCTATATTCTCCTTCCAAATTGCCTTGTATTCACTTTGAAACAAAAGGAGAATTTGACCTTACATCAAAAGTCACTTAGGGCCTTATTCCACGCACCGCTTTAATTATTGGAGTGTTTTTAACTTATTCATTGTTTGCTTTCTTAACAGAGTACTGACTCTTTGATTCAAGGTCTTTTACCAGAAAAGTTTATGGGAGCCAGCGTAGAACTTGCTGCATATTTAAAAGGTTGGTTTCTGAAAGGTTGGAGGGTAGCGTAACTGCTGAAAAAACAAAATGCTGTAATTAATAAGTTAGAGACCATTATATTGCAGTTATGTGCACAACTTAAGTAGTTGCAAAAGAAAGCCTGGAAAAAATTGAGGCTTGAACAGGATTCAAACCTAATTGGCCTTGACCATGCTCTACCAACTGAGCAACTGAGCTATCAACTGGGAGCTGGTCATTTTGTGAATTCATAATGTACCCAAAGAGGCGAAGAGAAGAAAGTGAATATATGAAATTCGTACATTTTATAGCTGCAGTGGTCTCTCATTTGTAAATTTTTTCATCCGCAGTTCAAATATATGAATTTCATATATGTGCCATTGATGTCTTCTGTATTCTGTAACTGAACAGACCCACATCAATTATGGACTCTATTTGTTTTATGCAATAACAGAGACATTCCCAGAGCTTCCCTGCTAGCAGAGGTATCCCACTGCAAGGCAAAAATGAGAGGAGGAAGAGAGAGTCTCTCTCCCTCCTCTCATTTTTGCCTTGCCGTTAAAGACCTCTGCTAGCAGGGATTCCCTGAGCGAGAAACTCTGACAACTTTTCTGTACCTTTTTATGTTTAAACAAATTTTAAGAAAGGCTTCATAATTTTAAAAAAGAACAAAGGTAGGTTGCATGCTGTTTACAAAAAGTGAAGAGAAAAAATTGATGTAAAAAAGAAAATAATTAAAGAAAAACTTAAATTCAATTTAAGGTGATTATGCTCGCAGCAATTTAATGTATCCACCATTGGGTCCAGTCATTTTGAGCACGTGGAGATGAAGAAATGAATGATTGCTATATAGTTTTTTAAACAATGGTTCTGCTTTCTTTTCTTTGTTGTCTCTTTTCTGATAGACAGCTTTGGAAATAAGACACGAATAGACTACGGAACAGGTATATGCTTTTATTATGTACTATAAATTACTGGTGGTAGACAAATTTTTGAACTCGTATAAATTAATTAAATAAAGGGAAATAAGGAGAAAAATTTGCCACATTCTACATGTATGCTAAAACTGGGTATACATTATTCTTCATCGCAGTTATCACTTACAGCGTCTTAGGCCCAGTTCAGACGCCAAACTTTTCATGAGCCGAACTTAATTCAAATTAAGGTCAGCCCAAATCATGAAAATCCCGCCTTTTGATTCACACGCCGAACTTAATTAGGCGAACTTAATTTACTTGAAGCAAACCAATCAAAATGTCAGCGTTTTTTTTTTATTTTTAATTTTTTTATTTGAAATACGTTATAATAATTTATGCATTAGGTTTGGCTCATGAAAAGTTCGGCGTCTGAATCAACGCCGTTCCAAAGCCGAAATTCCTGGCTGAGCCAGTTGGGAAGAACGGCTGAGCCGTTCCAAATTGAAACAGCCGTTCTCAACTGATTCAGACGCCAAACTTTTCATGTACAGTCGGACCTCTATTAAGCGGCCACCCTGGGGACTTTGAAAACTGGCCGCTTAATAGAGGTTGGACGTTGAATAGAGGTATTGAATACAGCACTTTACTGACAAAACAATAATTCGGGACTTTGGAAAGTGGCCGCTTAATGGAGGGTGGCCGCTTAATAGAGGTCTGACTGTACTTAATTCATGGTATTAGGTTCGGTTCATGAAAAGTTCGGCGTCTGAACCAGGCCTTAGCTCACAATTGCATATTATGTTATCTGTGTGTAAACAAATTATTATCAATGGTTGTTGATAAACAGCTCTCTGTCAACTAGTATGATACAATTTTTTTGCCTGGCCCTTGTAAATTTCTACATGTCGTAGACTGCTATATACCAAGGGCTCTTGTGGTCAGCAATCAGCAAAAAAGATGGTCAAGTTCATTAAAATTCAGTGCAAGTTTCCATTTTTGCAGTATCTTGTTGTATTTATCTCACTTTTCTTTGATGTTTTATTGCGCAGTTTCAGAAAATATCCATACTCCCCCATGAGGTTTTTGTGCACCCCCCCACTCAGGAAATTCCAGTTGGCTTCATACTTTGCTTCTTAAATTTTGGCTTTTAAGACCCCCTCCCCTCCCCCCCGGGGGGTGGCTATGGATTTTTCCTGGAACTGCACAATTTAAAAATTGTAATAATAATAATGCTAATAATAATTCCTTTTGATGTTGTAATTTAATAGTAATTTAGCTAAGGTGCACACACAGTATTAGTTACACTAGATGTGCCCCCGGGGACGAGCCCATCTCCTTTCCATATACTTAGAATATACTAAAATTATTAAAAATACTAAAATTGCTTAAATTATACATGTAATGAATATTCATATGTAAAATTGGACTGGACTGAAATGAAATGTACAACATATCGTACTGTACTCTCAAAGTGATCTCAAAAATTCTGAATGGTACACTTAACAGATACTAATCTTGCTTTCTGTTTTTCACAGGCCATGAAGCTTCCTTTGCTGCCTTTCTGTGCTGTTTATTCAAACTCAGAGTCTTAGACCAGCGTGACTCTGTTGCAGTAGTGTTCAAAGTTTTTCAAAGGCAAGTTAATGCATCAAAGACAAACACATGAATTTTAACTTGAACCTCAAACAACAGTTACATTTTTAGCTCTTTGTTGATGTCTCGTGGAAACAAAAAACATTGTGTTTACACCTGTAAGTCAAAAGTTTCAGATGGTCACATTCTGGTTTACATCCATCCATGGACACTCAAAATGACTTCCGGTTTGTTACATGTACATCTATGAGTTCAGCCTGGTTCCCTCTTGTGACTGTATTTGTGACTGTCTCTGGTCCAAACTGTAATATTTGTAATAACTTCTTGAATGGGCACCTCTTGGCAATGTGTTTTGTTCAGACTGGCTTTCAATCCCCTCAAAGGCAGGTCCAGTGTTCAGAGTATGTGTACACTTGTTCCAGCTTCCAATAAAACTCCGAAAACTGTCATTGCCGTATCAGTCATGCTTGTGTGATTTCACCAGGTCAAGATTCTCATTCTGGTGTCATGTATTCATGGGCTGGCTGTTTTTTCATGTTCTATTCTAATACATAATGAATCCCACACCATCATAACAATACTTTAATATTTAAACATGACATAAAGTTTCACCTTGTCCTAAGTTGATTCTGGTTTGAACTTCAGTGACTGTTAGCTTGTCATTTAAAAATTCATCAAACCGAGTAATTTGTACTTAGGGATACAGTGTACTTCCCCTAAGGATATAGTAAGGCCAGCACCTCTCTTAGACAGATCAAGTTTGCCGATGTCAGACAAATTTCCCTTGACTTTATTTAAGGAAGACGCCTTTCTAAGGCCTACAGACAGAGCTGGTCCTGCCTCAGAGAGTGTTGATTGAAGTATCAACACCATTTATCACCATTTCCAGGCGTGCATGTGTCTTTGTCCGCATGTGATAGGTAAACCTAAACCTGTAAGGTTGGATTATTGTTGGTGCACAGCATGTTCACGAAGGGGCAGTTGTCTTGAGGACTTGCTGTCTTGTGTCTGATGGCTCCTTATAGTTTTGCTGCCTGAATGTTTACTTTTCCCATTTGCCATCAGCACTCTTCTCAGTCCCTTGAGGTTGAGCGCTTATTTCTACGGATGGCAGAGTTAGAACTCCCAATGAACAGTTAATTATCAAATCCAACCAGGAGACACAATGTCTGGACTAGTTTGTTTTTAGTAACTCACAATGACTTTCACTTTGTACATGGGCAAAAGTCTACCTTGAGCACTGTTTTCACTAACTTAATTAAATTCTCACTTAGTTCCAGACATCTGTCCTTTCAAGACAAAAATGTTTTTACAGGCCTGTTTTGTTTTAGCTGTCTTTGTGAAAGTAATGATCCTTTTCCTTCATAACAGTTGATTGCAATAATTTATTGCTTTCTTTCAGATATTTAGAACTGATGAGAAGATTGCAGACAACCTACAGAATGGAGCCAGCTGGAAGTCAGGGGGTGTGGGGGCTAGATGATTTTCAATTTCTCCCTTTCATCTGGGGAAGCTCTCAGCTAATTGGTCAAGCTAAGTTAGAGCCAGAACATTTCACCTGCAAAAAGAATGTAGAAGAACACTATCTTGATTATATGTTCCTAGGCTGCATCCGTTTTATAAACCAGGTAATTATCCAATTTCTGTGTCATTTTCTTGGTGTTTTAGGATGACAATATTATAGTGTATAGTGAACTTGAACTCCCAAGGGAAAGAAAAAACAGTTTGAGTTAGAAGATGTTCAAGTTAATTGGTTGGTATTGAATTTCAGATATCCTTTAAATAATTAATAAAAAATTAATATCCATTTGAAAGTTACTTAAGTAGTCTTTATAGAAAAATTCTGTTTGCCTTAGGGGTAAATTAATAATATAAATCTGTTTCATATTTTATTGGAGCACCCAGAAGTTATCTCCAGCAATCAGGTTCCTTCCCCTGTCAATTTGAACCAAACCAAAAGGACGTTCTCCCTCTATTTTATCACTTTTCCTTTTCTTAGATGAAAACAGGACCCTTTGCAGAGCATTCCAATACACTGTGGGGAATAAGTTCTGTACGAACGTGGGACAAAGTCAACTCTGGTTTGATAAAAATGTACAAAGCTGAGGTATAAGTTAATTAGCTTTTGATTTGTAGTAACCTTAACATCACTCCTATTTTCTCTTATTTGGTTTCCAAGCAAAACAAAAATAGAGTCTGTTTGCAGGTTACATGTAATGTAACTTGATGAAGAAAAATAATTCTCGATCAATTTTCCTTGAACAAACATATGAAGCTAGCCTGTGTGAACAGGCACCTTTTCTGACTTTTCTTTCACCATGAAACAAAAGCCAGAGAGAGCATCTACTCTCGCAGGCTCATATCAAGCTGGGGAACTGAGGAAATGATCACCAAGTATAAAATGTCTTAAATTTACACATTACCTATCCCAGCAAGTACTGTTTTGATTAATTTAGTAATTCTCGTTTGTTTTATGCACAACCCCACCAGCTCTACTGATTTCTCTTATCGTGTTGAAATAAAATTCTTGATTGGTTGATTGATTGATTGATTGATTGAGGAGTACATACAGTCTAGTGAAGTAAATTTTGACCTTTAAACTTAATGTTAAACCTAATGTCAAAGAATAAATTCTCTTCTCTTGTCCATAGTGATAGTGTTATAGTGTTATATTATCCATAGTGATAATGCCCTTGTCTAAAAGATTGTCCTCAAAATTTCACAGTTGCCCTCAAAGCTTTGTTTCTCTTTCACCTTTTCACTTTTCGGACAATCTTAGCCTTGGGTATTGTCCTCTGATATACCAGCTGTGGAAATTTCGCCAAAAGCATTTGTCTGGACAGTATGCGAATCAGTAGTTCAGTAGTTCTTTACCGAACTTTGTTTGTTCTTTTTAATTAATAGCCTATTTTAATTCATAATTGTTATTGAATGATTATGTCATGAATTAGAATTTGCAGCCATCTTTCACTGGTGAGCATACCATGTATTTTTATCTATTTTGCAACATTTGTTCTGTTTTGTTATGATGCAGGTCCTATCCAAGTTCCCTGTAATACAGCATTTTGTTTTTGGAACATTGATGTCAATACAAGAAGCAGAAAAGTTTAAGAAACCCTTGTAATATAGTATTTGTTTTGTATTATGTAAGTAAAATGATGAGATGTCTGATTGTAAAAATTATTTAAAATGATATTGTGGTGGCTTAATACTCCCCGAGGGGGAGGGAGGGGGTGCAGTACTCACAGACAGGTTTGATAGTCAAGATGTCTTCGAGGTTTGACCTTTCTTAAATTAAAATCTTTCTTGTGGACTTTTCTCGGGAGGGAAGGTTTTGGCAGGGACTGTTTTGCGGGTTTTATGTAGAGAATACTGGACTTGCTTGGGTTATATCTTGGGCCCTTGGGCTGTTTTGGGTCCAGGTTTGGACTGATAGACCTTTTTGGGGGTCTAACAGCTTGCCCTCATTTGCATCGCCCATCACCTATATACTTTCAAGAGTGTGCCCCCTGGGCTTCACTCTCAATACAAATCCCCAAGGTTTGCAAGGCTCATACATCATGAGCTAGGTTTGTGATAACATGTATTTATAGTATCTCAGTGGTGTCTTTCACCAGTGTTTTACACACTTCCATGTTAGGATTCTGGGGGCTTGAGACTGTTTAGATAGTAGTCCAGAACTAACTGCCATATTCCATGCAAATTAAACAGGCTCAGTACAGACATTATCAGCCAGCAAAGTTTTTTTTTTTTTTTTTCGCTATAGAGCTACTCACAAGATTTTTTTAGATGTTATGATGTCACTTCCCTTTCAAAGTAAAAGTCATTACCAGAGCACGTGTCGTTTTTGTTTTTTATCAAATAGTTTGCTGTAATTTCTGAAAATTGATGTACGTACATACTAGCTAGTGTTAGCAAAACAAGTTGCTAAGTGTAAGGTAGTCTCCAAGTGCAAATTTACCTAACCCAGCTGTCAGGCTTGTTGAATTCTTTAGATCCTGAATATTTAGGGGGAAAAAAAACAACTGATAGGGAGATTAAGCAAGACATTTACAGCAAACAGCATTATATATTATTAATATTTGTAAATACGCAATTCAGCCTTCGGGCTGCAATGTATTGATCATTAAACTATCTATCTATCTATCTAACTAATTGTAAAGGTCAAGAAACCAACTTCATATAGGTCTTTAGCTGTATTTGCTCTACGTTTCGGCCGTCGCGGCCTTCCTCAGGAGCGTACACTAGTTTGACAACAACGGTAACGGTTAGGTCAATATGAATTCAAATAATGCACTTACAATAAACGGTTAACTATGACGAAATAGCGATAACGTGACAAGTTCAAATAGATTAAAGGCACGCGCGCGCATGTAAATTAAGATTAGGTCACGGTGATCATACAAAATGACAACTATAAGGAACTTTACATGATTGCATCTCTCTATCTATCTATCTATCTATCTATCTATCTATCTATCTATCTATCTATCTATCTAAACAGCAAATGGCAGGGATGACTGCATGACCATATTTGTGCTATATTTGCCGCTCACTGTTTTCAGTTTCTTAGAAAAATTGAGTAGTTTTGCATTAGCATCAAAGGCCAGAATTATTTTGCACTATTCTCATCTATGGACTCATTTCTTTTAGGAAACATTTATAAAGTTAACACAAAACTCACATTTGCTGTTTGCTGTAAACATGGTGCCTGATCTGACTAATGTCAGACCTATGTTTTGCATTCTTAAAATTACAAAATTTGTTTTTAATCCGACCAAGAGTGCCATATGGCACAAGATGCAATTATGAGCTCAGTATTTGGTCAATTTGTGTGAAATTTGCACAACCAAAAGATCTCTGAAAGATCTATAAATTGAAGGCATAATATCATGCCCCCCTCCTATATGAGACTTGATTTACCACCCCTCAAACTTTTGGATTTTTTTTTCTTTGTACGTTAAGGGTCCAGTTGATATCTTACAACAAGCAATGCACTGAGAGCTGTACATTAAGCTATAGTTTAGGGGGATACCCAGTATGTACAACGAATGAGAAAATTTTCAATGTTTTTCTTCTTTCGGTTTGGACTTTTCTCACTCTAATATGTGACCTCCTCCATCTCTGTTGGTGTGATTTATAGCACACCCCAGGAAATACCTTTTAAATGGTATATCACATGTGGTCTCCCAGTTCATAGTTAGCGATTTAGAAAAATTCGCCATTTCCCTCGGACGGGAAAGGGTTAAAAAGAAAAATAGAAACAGATTGGTAGTACAGTATAATGCCATTTTCTAGCACCTGCTGTCCTTGTAACACATGTGTTTTGTAACTCTGAGGGGCAAAGTTTAAGTATTCTTAATGAGCAGGGCTCTTTTACATTCTTTTGAGGCATTCTGGCACCATAATTAAAGCCACAGGGCTTGCAAAAGAGTTTCCTCTTAGGCAATGCTAATGTCGTGTCAAAACGAAAAGCACCTGAAGGCCTTCTGAATGTTTCTGATGTCTCTCGGTTAGAACATTTAACCTGCCATGTATTGTGCAAATATTTGATTGGTTGATTTCTGACCAATTACAATACTTGTTAAATCTATATGTATTTGATTGCTCTGTTTTACATTTTCTGATCGAGAACATCTCAAATAAGAACACTAAATCCATTTCTTGTTTTAATGAAATTAATGAAAAAATTTTGAAAAAGGCCACAGGAGGTATTTCCCGGGTGATTTGGTGCTCTAACCAGGAGACCGGGAGATTTCATGAGAAACTTAGAGACTCCCGGGAAAACTGGGAGAGTTGAAGGGTCTGAATCCCTGGATAAGATCCATGGTATTGTGCTTGCTTTTTTCTGTACTGAAAAGAAAATATTCTGACTTTAAAGCTTGTTTCAGTCTGTCAGAAATACGGTATTGTTACTACTCTAGAAAACCGTAGTAGAATCAATGGTTTAACATTTTATTTACCAGTATGTAAAAAGAAAAGCAGCTGGTTATGTCAGTCAAGAGCTTGGATTTAAAAATTATTAATAAGGTTATAGTTATTTTGTAAGGTTTTAAAACAGGAAGTGAAGGGAAATATAACAGCTGCAGGTGTTTTGGCAAGGAAACAATAAATCTCATAGCTTTCAGCATGGGCATTTTTTTATTATTTTGCTTTCCCCTGTATTTAATAAGTGTCCAGGTTGGATAGGCTTGAGATTAGTTGAGAAAGGATAAACTTGTATAATTTCCCAAGGGAAAGATAATTTGGCTTGTATTTACACTTAACATACATTGCAGAAAATGTAAATTTTTTCAGACTCGGTTGATTTGATGATGCAAAAAAAAAAAAAACTGCAATATTGAACGCAGTCTTGCTGTCGTAACATATTAACATATTTTGGTAACATATTTTAAATATTTAAGACGGGCCGGGATCACTGAAAAATTCGTGTCTTCCGATGCGTGACTCGCTCGCCGCGTCCGCTCTTTGCTGTTAGATTGCAGGCTAAAAACGAACTTGGCCCTTCAAGTAGGGTTAATTATAGATACATTGTTTACAGATCCAGCTTCGGTGACAAATAATGATGATGCAGCATGTTCTGCTTGGAGCTGAGGGAACCCCATATATAGTCAAGTTAAGATCACAATCGCAAGCGAGTGTTTCCTTTAAAAATAATTTTATTTCTTATATATATATATTTCTTCACTTTTACAATAATTTCGTGGCGATATATTACAACGCAGGAACTTGCCAATAATCCTGCCACAACATGTTCAAGCTCAAAATTTTGCGCCTTTACGCCCTAATAGGGCAAAGTAAGAAAAAAAGACAGTATGAAATTTTCGTTAACTTCAATTAGGATTAAAAATCTATAGCTTTTACAAAGATAAGCCTTGACTACTTTGATACAGAAGAGGCGTCTGTGAAAGAATCACACCGTGATTATAAAACTGTTACGTATGCTTCGCTCTGTTACAAGGATACAACCATTTAACTCGAACATTGCAAAAATAATATGAATTTGATGACTAACTTTATATCAATACAAATCGCCTTTAAAAAATACCTAGCAAAGGTTAACATTCGAAGATCGTAATCAATTCAATTATTACGTAAGAATGTAACGATCTGCGTTCGTCATGATCAAAACATTCGCGCGAGCATAACATAGCGTGAACCAACACACCAGCAAGCTGTAAAGCAGCAACAAACAACGACAGAGAACGGGAAATATTATCAAAACACATCTAAAACGCTTCTACAACAGTCTGTGGCCATCCAAACACGCCTCGGACAGGTTGCACCGGAGTAATACATTGAAAAGAGTCCAAATTGGTCCCAAGAGAAGACGGCGTCCTTGCAATATTACTAAGTCCAGAAAAACTACTACTAAACACATTGACAAGTCCAGAAATATCCATTGGCTCCTGATAACTGAGTTCTGGGATCGGGGATTCTTTGTCGGTTTCAGTTTTAAATCGTTTGTTCTGTACCGCGTGGCTGTCACAAGGTTCATTAACATATGATCTCGCTCGTTTCGAGCCGGTCACATATTTGTCTCCTGATTTCTTCGCACGAACACCTTTTACAGTTTTATCAGTGTCTACAACCCTCATAATCTCTTTCCTGGCATTTTTGCGAGCGCTTTGTTCCAGTTCCGTGACCCTTTCATTTGATTTTGCCGCGGAACGCACCGTATGTGTCGCATTTCCTGTGTTCGCGGAACCTCCCGCTTTATCGCCTGTCATTTTCGATTTGTCCAAAGGCACGAGTTCGTTTTCCATAGCATCTATGTCCATATCCATCTCTACTTTTGTTCTGTACGTACAGTAAGCAGAGTCCGTTGAGGTTAACACATTGTTCAAGACGTGGGAAACTAGTAAATTGCGTCGAAGAAGAGGACCACCACGACAACGACGCGAGTCCGTTATTTTCGACAATGAAACCTGAATAATTCTTGTCGCTTCGCAATCCATGACCACAAAGATGCCCTCTGAGAATGATCCTCACTAAATCTTTGTTTTGAATTGCTTAGGTGAGTAAACTTGCCGGTAAAATTTAAATTTTTCAACGACGAAACTACCACACGGCACAGTCGAATGAAGTTCCGTGAATGAATAGACGTTGAAGAGCGACACGATTGTGAAATCGCGATCGTTCGGACGAACTCAGCCAATCAGGTTCTTCTACGTCACAGCACGTTGTCTAATACAAGCAACGTGTCGAGAGACAGCAGCCAATCAGAACACGCGAAACTTGAGCCTGACGTTCGTGGCTACTATATTTAGCGATGTTTTGTTCCGTTGCTATGGGTGAGGCTCTTTTGGCGGGAGATGTATGTGCAATTAATATTCATAAAATTCAACCGGAAACTACTAGAATGCAGTATACGTGAAACGTAAAAACACAAACACTTTCTAGTAAAAGTGTATTTTATTTAGAAACTTTCTGGTATTTTTATTTAAATACAAAGTTCACTCCATCCGTACGATAAGGAATATTATATTAGTATTACGAAACCTTTCCACTGCATGCAGTGAAAGTGAAAATTCTACAATTTTAAAGATGACGTCACCTTTTCCCTGCGTTCGTGACCGACAGCGCCTTTCGTATACGGAGTGTTTTGTTTACAAATTGACAACCAGCTGAAGACTTCAATCGCGTTCATGAAAATTTAAAAACGGACGACAGGGTCATTCACATTACCAGGAGATCACGAGATGGGAAAGGTTATTCAACCCGTTGAAACGTTATTTTCGGATTTTATTTTGTTTTCACCGTGTTACTTCCGCGATATCTGAAAACTCAACGCGAAAGTGGACTCATGCGAACTAACATGCGCCCATGAAGATTTTTTTTCCTCATACAGATTGCCACAAAGAGTCCCATCTACTACTGATAAACAACTGATTGACAATGGTCTAAAGTCGTTTCTCGAAGCGAAGAAATATTAAACGGAAATTGCGAAGTGTATTTATCCTGTACTGTTCCTGAAGCCCCAATTAACCCGCCCTTTGTGGGTGGAGTGGGTAGCTGAAATGAACTCCTATTGATTCAGTTGTTTTGTCTGTGTCAGCACAAATGTCAATGTTCATTTTTCCTTGTAAGCCTTGACCTTTTTTCCGTTCAGCTTATTCAAAAATCCGAACAATCAATCCCAATTAATTTCACCTAAAGAAACATCAGTTTCCGCCAAGCTGCCTGCAACAGTATCCTGTTTACAAAACCGGATGTTGTTTTGGCTCGTCACCATAATGGTTGGCACGGGCGAGAGGAGGGTTGCTTCCTCACACGACATGTCATTAAATGCTGGTCGTCGCGTCTATTTATACCAAATGGCTCCAGTGTCTTGAGTCCCGGTTGACATAAATGGGGCGACGAGCAGCTCATTTATTTCCAATTTTGAAGTTTTATATCAGTTTGACGGCCATAACGTATTCATTCATTTTAGTATTGCAGCCTCCGAAGGTTCGTTTTCCAAACCGAAATATCGGACAATTATTCTTTCTACATATCCTTTCCCCCCTCTTTTTTTTAATTTTTTGTTTTACTCCCGCAAGGATCAGTCTTGCTTTCCTTCTATAACTTGTGTACTTAGGCCCCGTCCACACGGATCCGCCGTCGTTTAAAAACAGCAACTCTTCGCGTTTTCATGTTCCGCACACTGTGAGTACGCCCCCAAAACGCAAAATTTAGCAAATGCTCTTTTTTAACGCAAACTAGTCGAAAAGACAGCCTTGCGTTCTAAACGTAAACTTGAAAACGCTTGAGAAAACACACGCTAAACGCGCAATTTTGAAAACGCGTCCTTGTTTTTCGTGATCCATCCTCCGGAATAAATGGAAGCTACTGAAAAGTTTCAAAGATATAAATCTTTAGAAAATGCAAACTTTTGAAAACAGAACCTTTTGACAATCCTTCAGAACGTAGCGCCACGCGTTTGGATGCCGGGCTCACCACGATCTCGCGAAAGTTCTCTCGATACAGTTAAATACAGGGAAATGTCAAAAGTTTCACTTAAAGGGAACTTTCTTCACTGAGTATTCCCCCTGGGGGGAATCCCATATAAACGTGACGGGGGTGATCGTCGTACCTTTCAGGGGTTAAAATTCGGGGTTTAGTACCCCTTAGGGTGCTAAGATCTGAAACGACTTCCGTCAGAGGTATGGTGGTACCTTTTAGGGTATTGAGCCACAAAGCATGACAATTGTAAATGCCAATCAACTGATTTGGTACCTCTCGGGAGTATAAAAATGTTTGGACTACGCCCGCAAAACAGAATTCTCGTACCTTTTAGGGAGTTCTTTTCTTCAAAATTTCTGACGATCACCCCCGTCACTTTTAGACGGGATTTCCCCCTCCCACCCCCAAGGGGAGTATTCCTGCAAAGTTTAAAAATAACTACAAGAGAACTTGAACTGACTCCTCGGAAAAATTAAAGGAGGGACGCCACGCAGCGCATGCGCAGGACCCTGCTTTTTTTCTCGGGAACGGGGACTACTTGTGATCTGTACTGCAATCCTTTTGGTCAAAACACACACCACCTCGAAGTAAAATATTTAATTTTGTTGAGAAACTTATCCCTTTTGTACATTTTCCTATCTACTGAAGCTTACTGAGGTAAAACCTCTGTAAATATAAATAATTTTTCAAAATTAGCTAGTAAAGGCGCGCAAGCCCACTCGACGCTTCAAAACTATGAAAATGTTACTTTTCATCAAAAGCCCAGAATGAGGTTGGTTTCTCATCTACTGCTCGATAGCGAGTTACAAATGAAGTGAAGCTTGATACGCAGTTTCCTATAAAATGTTCAGCCATTGTTAATATGGCCAAGTCAACAATTGGATCACTGATTTCGTCTGAAGAATCTCTCTTGTTCACTGATACCTGAAACATGAAACAGAAAGCTTCATAATAGAAACTGTAATCATTGTATCTCTGTTTCTGCGTGCGTGAAAGTATAACAAATGTTTCAGCCCTCACTGGTTTGAATCTAAATTCACCCCCTACAATTCTTTGGCAGGCAATGAAACAGCGCCAAAATTTAAATTTTGTTAAACCTTTAATAACACTGAAAAAGTAAATAGGGAAATTTTCACCATCTTAAAGTGGACGCATCAAGAAAGTTTGACCGGTCCTGCTGAGCACTTATGACAAATGGTAAGCGTCTTAAGGATGGTGCCTACTTTTGTTACTGCGCATACGTTCTTCGCATCTCGAGATGCTCGGGTTTCCTATGGGTGGTGCCTACTAATACAGGAATATTTCTGCGCGGTGTAAAACTTTGCGGAGAAAGCAGAACTTAGCAAGTGCTCTTGATATCCGAAAAAAAAACTGGGGGAAACTATGCATTTTTCAGAGATAATAAAGCTTCAATTTGGAAGAAAAGGCCATACATTGCTTTGTACTTTACTGTTTTTTGGAATAATTGTTTCTTAATTATCTCTAAAAAATGCGTGGTTACCCCCAATTTTCTTTTTGGATTTCAATAGCCCTTGCTAAGATCTGTTTTCCTGCATAGTCATAAACCACACAAAAAAAACTTCTTTATTAGTAGGCACCGTCCTTAACTTAAATCCCCGCAATAGTGACCAGCATGTAAATTCTCTTTACATTATCACAACTTGATCAAACATACAGGTCACAAGAGTAATGAAAATGATCACAAAAAAAGTCTCGATGTTGAAACAAATTCTCCCAACTAGCAACAGAACAGTGAGAAGAAGGTCCATGTTGATGTACTGGAGCTTTAAGGATTAATACTGTTAGCAAACTGTTAGACCAGCTGTATAAATACCTTCAGTGACTTCAAGGCCTCGTTGAGTTCCTTTATCATTGGATCATTGTCAGTAGCCACGAATACTCTTTTTGCTTTGGTCTTCTTCACGATCTTTTTCACTTTTTTGAGAATTTCCTTTTTCGGTGGAAAGCACATCTCATAGCTTAGCTTTCTTTTTGATCCGTTTGGAATGCATTGTGGTGAAGCGAAGAAGGAGGTCGTTGTTGAGTCTTTGACGTGCTCGCAAGCCCTCTCCTGAAAAAAAAAGGAAGATTTAGTTGAAATAGCCTGCCGTCCGTATTGGAGCAATATTTGTCCCGCATTGGAGAGATTTCGGAGTGACTTCACTAACTTGATTGAAAGGTTTCTGTGTGTAGTATACTGGGGTCCAAATCTGCACGAGGAGGCACATGTGGTTATTGTCCATGAGGGTGGGGGTCAAAAATCACTCCTGGATTAGGTCTGGGGTCCAAATCAACCTGAGTTAATTCTGCTGTGATGCAGTCACACCTCACTAGTTTACAAATGAAGGGGTGCGCGGAATAAAGCACTAAATGACTTGATGTAAGGTCAAATTCTCCTTTTGTTTCACAAGGAAATACAACGCAATTTGGAAAGAACCTAGCAATATATCAGAAGTCACTTCTGGCTTTTTTCCAGGCGTCCCTTCAAATACTGCCAATAGTTGGGACTGTGCAGAGTAAGAAAGTGATGTGCGCTGCCACAAACATGGACAGGCGCGGGCTGTTCAAAGAGCGGATAACATTATCCACCAGAAAAATCCTTATTAAGCTGATAAGATGCACTCCAACTAATACATTTCAAATGCTGGATGAAGTTATCCACTCTTTGAAAAACCAGGGCCAGGTGTCCACTTATGGATTTTGCACAACTAAGGAAATGTACTTACAAAATCAATCCCATTGCGAAGATGGATGCCAACAAATGGCTCATTATTCAGCACACTGCTAATGAACTTCTTTGCTTCTTTTTCAATCTCTTTTGACCAGCGCACATACTTTTGAAGCCACTTGTTTTTCTCCTCCACAGGGAAGGCCCCGGGAGCTCCCATTAGCGCTATTACAGGATAGTCTGATGCTGGAAATCTAAACAAAAACAACAGATCATACTTTTTTACTTGGAGAGGGTGCATGGTGGGGGGTTACTCCCCTTTATAAGCAGTATATAGGAATGTGTCATCCCAAAGGGGATGATGACCTTTGAGCATTTTAAACATCTTGTTCTTCGTTTACTTATAGCGTTACCTGTAAGCATCTGATCATTTCTGAATTTTCAGCAAAGTTTTAGGTGACATCAAACTTTAAAATATTAGTTGTGATCTCAGTATTTCTTTCAGTCCTCTTGCAACGCTTGAGAAAAGCAAGCAATATTTTGGACCCAAAATTCAGCAATCAACAGAGTAGCAATAATTTTTGTCAGACGGTTTTGTGGAAACTCACTCATCACAGTAAACCTTGAAGTCTTAGAACTTATTGAACCTGGTTACAAAAACATCTATCTTTGTTTGAGAAAATTTTGCATTTCCTTAATCAAGGCAGTTTGGTTGAGTGGTAAGAGGTAGTCTGGAGCTTCAAGTCCTCTCTCTGACCACTAGCTGGATTTGTTTCGGGGTAGTCCCTGTTCAAACCTCGGCAAGCTAGTAAGCCTCCCTGCCAGCTGGGATTTTTAAAAGTTTCTGTTCTGTTTAAATATTTGTTTGATTACATGGCCCCACAAGCTTCTAGCTTTAAATCTAACCGTGTATAAAAAAATTTGCTTTCTTTTCTTTCTTTCTTTCTTTAACTGAGTCCAAATTGTGACAAGAATCTAATTTCTAACTTAACCTTAACTTACTTAACCAACTCTACAGGTCAATGAGGTCATGAGAGTGACGAAAATGATCAAAAAGATAAATTATGTTGATGTTGAAACAAATTCTCCCAACCAGTAACATACAAAATGGATGAAAACAGCCAGAAGAATTCGCATCTTGATATTGGAACTTAAAGGGTTAAAAACAGGGTTTTCTAATAGTGCTTGAATCTCATAAACACTGGCTTTTGCCCTAATTCCAAGATTCCTTTCCTAGCATACTAAAATGACAGAAATTAGCCAATGCATGTATGCTGAAAATTCAATTTAAACAAAAGTGGACCCTCTGCTCCAACAAATAGCCATAAACATCACACCTTTAGGTCTTTACTTTTTTACAGTAATGCAACTTCAGTGTGTAATCAAATCAAAGTAAACGAATCAACCGTTAATATTTTTTTACCCTGTCACGACATTATTACAACAAATCACACTCACTGTTGCCCTTCTGGTATACAGCTATTTCAATTAACATTGTACGATCAAAGCTTAAAGCTTGAAGACATCTTTAAAGAGGCTTCCACCTTATCCATTTAATATCCTAACATTTCTTTAATCCAAATAATTATGGCTCCCCATCGTATATCTTCACTGGACGGATGAGGCATAGCTGATTTTGATGAAATTGTTCATCAAAAAATCCACAGAATCTTAAGGTCTTGTCTTATAGCTTTATACTTTGATCCGACAATAGTTATAGTTGTATAAGGTTATAATGCTGTGGCTCAAAGATTGTGCTCAAAATTCCACAGTTGCCTTGATGCTTCTGACAGATCTTTCAGCCTGTGGCATTTATCATTTAAATAACACACGACTGTTCAGCCAAAAGCAGTTTATCTATAAAACAATTGAAGGGCTGAGAGCTTACTGTAACCGTCTTCAGCCAAATTTTACGCCAATTTTTGGTTTTGCTCTAAAGTGTCGGAATCTTTGCATGTTTAATTTTGTCAGAGAGCATCAGTTGGAGTTGTTTGTTGGTTTACGCTTAGTTTTCATGAAAAACAAGGCCAAAATATCGAGTCCGTGAAATTCAACACAAGACAGTTATGCTCTCAGTGCTTCAATGTTTATTGCACTCAAATAGGTTTAATTTGAAAATCTGGTATAAATCATCCAACCCTTTTTATTTCAGAAAGTTTACATTACCTTCCATTCCAGCCTTCTCTGGCCCATTGCTGTTCTGTGTCCCAAAGCAAGCCAGAGTGTTCACGGTAGTCATCAAAATTTATTTTAAAATGATCCCAGAAAGGACCAAAAGGATTTCCTTCCTTCATTCGGCATTTGTCGTTGTCAAATAAGTAGCAGAAACCTGACATGAATAATATTTAAGAATTAAGCAATTTTTTAAAACCCCACACTATCCAATAGCACATATAAGCTCAAAGTAATTTAATTTGTAAAATATCCCCCAGAATCATTTTACAACAAGAATTGTAAATCCAATAGAAAAACAAAGAACATTATTGGAAAATACTGCTTGATGCTAGCATTTAACTGAATAGTCACACGTTAGGATTTCCTCCATAGATCTCAAAGTTACAAATACCAAGAACCCTGGTGAAAATCTTTTTAAGATCCTTGAGGATTTTTAAAGATCTTTAAAGATCCACATGAGGATCTTCAAGATTTTTACCAGGGGAAGTATAATATACTCAAACCTCTTTGATTTTCAAACTACCTGAGTAATCAGTACTGAGGTACTGAAATTATTTGATTGTGGATCTTTTTGGAGCCAAGTGAAGTGTTGACCAGTGAAAGGGTAATGTCTGTAGAGGTGCCCATAAGGAAATATTTGACCACACCGATGACACCAGCCCTTACAAAAGTTAGACTCAGTTTCATTAAACACCTTCAATACCTGGCCACTAAAGGACTCCTTGATGACTAAAACACTGGGTTAAAATTTATTCATTTATTCCTTAGCCTTTTAATCCCTAAGAGTGCCAATTGGAACATAATGTGATGACTTTTACAATATTTAAGGGATTTCTATGAATTTTTGCCACCAAAATGCTTAGTGAAGATCTGCTCATTAAAAGGACAAAAACATAACAAAGAACTGTAACTATTAAGCAAACCTCACTTGGTTAAAAACATAACCACCCTCCAATATGTGATATGGTTGACCACCCCTGTAACTTTCAACTTTTTTTCCTAGCACATTTTTCCATCTCACATAATTAATCAATGTGGTGACAACTGCAAAATAAGCTATGGTTAAGGGGCATAACCAATATACAAAAGGATCAAGGCATTTTTGAATGTTTAACTTTTTATGTTTTAAACCCAAATAAAATTATACCATGGTAACAATGTACCGGAGTCTTCTTTTTTTTTTTTTTTTTTTAATGCAAATCTTTATTGGAAATAACAAGATTACAATTTGTAGTTTTACATTTCAGAAATACACACAGTTACACAACACTGGACACATGCACAAAAAACGTACACACAAACACAAGTTGTAACAGGCATGTTAAATATAGACTAAGTAGACTAAGTAAATAATGAATATTAAAGAGGTTGAATTATGAAAGGCCTTCAATGCGAAGTTTGAAGAGAATACGTTGCTTAAACTCATCAAAGTTGATTTGTTTTTTGTTCAGTTTTTGACAGTAAAGATAATATTTTGCAAATAACAAGCAATAATTAAATTTTTTAAGCGACATATCTGAAGACGATAACTGATCATTACCAAATTTACCAAATAGAAATTCTTCGGTGGAGGGTGAAAGGGAGGTGGCATGTTCCCTGTTGAACCATTCCATAACGTTACTGATAAAGGACTTGGAAAAGTGGCAGTCCATGAAAGTGTGACCCATCGAGTCACCTTCATTACAGTATAGACAGTCTTTGTTATTTTCAATACCAAAGTAATACAATTCCTTCTTTGTAACAATAATTCTATGTAAAAATTTATAATAGAATTCTCTAAGTTTAGGTTCCTTACAGATTAGCTTCAATTTACTAAAATAGCAAGGCCAACTCAAATTCATCGACTGAATTTCGTGTTCCCATTTCCTTGAACCAGAGCCTTAGTTACAAATTTTTTTGTAATAAGCCAATAGAAATCTTTGCTTTTCACCTTGAGTAAGTTTATTGAAACAGTTGGCGACAGAGAGAATATAAAGTTGTCCTTTTCGAATTCGCGTTTGTTAAGCGAGGTCTGACTTGCCTTTTCTCGCAGATGTTTCGGAATTGCTGCAAGGACTTGAAAATATCAAAGAAAATTGCACTTAAGGTGATGGTATTTTTAGAGGAATTCCTGATAGGAAAGAAATTTCCCCTCATCATTTAAAACATCCTGGATAGAGAATATACCATTAAGATGCCATTCGTTGTAATAAAATGGCTTCCCGTTTATTAAGATTTCTCTATTATTAAATAGCACTAAATCTTGCTCTTGGTAATATCCATACAACTGTTTTAACTCCAACATGTGGATTAGGATTTCTTTATAAAAAAGTGGAAGGTCAATCTGTTTAATAAAATGGTTATCGTAATTACATCGAAGTAAGAAGTTAAGTCCACCGTACCTTTTAAAATAATAGCTTGGGATATATGACCAAGATTCATCTGAGCAGTTTTCACTTTTTAAAAGTCTGGGTATCCATGCTAAATTAAGGGACTTAAATGTAGTCAGAATATTTGGTACGCGCAAACCGCCATCCATATAGTCCTGGTACATTACTTGCCTTTTTATTTTATCAGGTTTTTTGTTCCATATAAAATTAAATAAATAGTTGGTGATCAACTTGACACTCGCTTCTATAGGCATGCTCGACATTGAAGCCGAATAAATCAGCTGTGGAACTCCTAAGCTTTTAAAAATTAGACATCTACCAAGTAGAGTTAGACTTCGGGATCTCCAGAAGTTAAGCCGGTTGTCCATTTTTTCAATTTTTTCGGTAATGTTCTTCTTGTAGTTACCTTTTTCATCGTAAGAAATAAAAATACCAAGAGTTCTGACGGGATCTTTAGTCCATTTTAGACCCAACGGTTTAGAATCACTAAAACGCCAAGGTCCCAGCCATAGTGCTTTTGTTTTAGACTGGTTAAGCTTCAATCCCGATACACGTTCAAAGACATTGAGTAAGGCAATGGCATTTTCAACTGAATTTAGATCTTTACATAATAAGGAGGTGTCATCAGCAAATTGACTAATTTTGAATTCGTAACCGTGGATTTTTATCCCCTGTATATTTTGATCTTGTCGTATCTTACTCGCTAAAATTTCCGCTCCTAGAATAAAGAGGAGAGGGGATAATGGACAGCCTTGTCTAACTCCTCTAGACAATGGAAAGGATTCTGTACAAAAGTCATTGTTTAAGACTGAACTTTCACTTTTAGCGTACAAAATTGAGATCCAACGTTTGATACTTTCACCAAAGTTGAATACAGAAAGAGTCTGTTGAATAAAGGACCATTCCAGGGAATCAAAAGCTTTCCTAAAATCAAGCAAAAGAAGGATTCCCGGAATGTTTTGCCGTTTTGTTTGTTCAAGAACGTCTGTTAACAAACGAATGTTCTGCCCGATGTATCTTCCTTTAACAAATCCGGTTTGGTCTGGATTAATTAACTTCGGTAGTATACTTTCTATTCTTTTAGCAATAACTTTAGATGCGATCTTATAGTCGACATTTAATAAAGTGATGGGGCGCCAATTTGACAGAAACAATAAGTTAGAATCTTCTTTTGGAACAAGTGTTATGACACCTCTTCTTTGAGAAATTGACAGCTCGCCAACGTCGTAAGAAGCATTAAGACTATTCAGTAGATCCTGACCAAGAATTTCAAAAAAACAGTTGAAGAATTCGACAGTATAACCATCTTCTCCTGGAGACTTTCCTAATTTAAATGTCCTCAATATATTCTGGCATTCTTCAAGAGTTAGCTTTCCTTCAATTTCATCCCTTTCATCGTCAGATAGTTTCGGCAGTTCTAGATTGGCAGTAAAGTTATTGAAGTCACTGTCATCGCTTTTATCACTATCCACCTCCGATTTATATAAATCAGCATAATAAGAGTGAATTTCGCACATGATTTCTTTTTCATCTACAATGACATTACCGTCGGGATCTGGTTTAAGTTCCGCAATGACCTTCGTGTTAAAATTCCTTTTTTCTATGTTGAAGAAGTATTTGGTAGGCTTCTCGCCTTCCTCCGTCCAACGCACTTTAGAACGAAATATTGCCCCTTTTCCTCTAGTGTCATAAATGGCCTGAAGATCGCGTTTCAACCGATCGTATTCTTTTAGTTCAGGGTCGATGTTTTGAAGGCCATTACTGTTTGTAATCAACGTATCAATTTCATCCAAACGTTTTTGAATGGCTGTTTCCACATTCCTACTCTGCTTAGCTTTGTATTTAGAATAAGGAATTGTTAGGCTTCTGATTTCCATTTTGATTAACTCCCATTTGAGTCTTTTGTCCTCAATGTCATTATATTTTTCTTTTATTTTTGGATAATTGTTCTTGATTAAATTACCGGAGTAATTAAAGTACCGGAGTCTTCTCCAAGTTGGACCTTTAATGATTTCTGAAAAATGCGTGGTTAACTGACCCCAATTTTCTTTTTGGATTCCAATAACCCTTACTAAGATCTGCTTTTCTGCATAGTCATAAACCATGCAAAATCTCTTTTTTTAGGGTAACATCCTTGAGAAACCCAAATTTCTCAGATCATTTTGAGATGTGCAAGATGTATGCACAGTTACTGTAGCAAAATGAGGCACTGCCCTGAAGGCAGTCAATCCTGACAGTCAGTCTATAGGCTTATATTTATGGGGTGTTTTTTTAAGATTTGGTATGCTTATATACTGGTATATATATTTTGTTGTTGTTGTTGTTATTATTTGGGGGAGGTTACATTCGAAATTTTACAGAAAGAAACAAGTGTAAAGATAAAATTTAAGAGACAAAATACAAACCTATGCGCCTCCCAGGTGGCCAGACATTGGGTGCAAATTCTTTCATAAATTTTTCCATTGGAATAACATTGTGATAAGCTTCAAGTGGTTTGACCAAAAACCATTCATCAAATGGTACCCTATCCTGTAAAAAAATAAGTCAAAAGTATTTCTGTAATAAAATGATGATATATACAAGCAACGTATAATTTTACCTGATATATGTTCTAAAAAAATATACATTCTAACATTTTTCTCAAAACAAATAGTTTTTACACAAGTATATTTAGAAATCTGACATATTTTTTTTATTCCAGAAAGGAATTAACCACCATCTGTTGTGATAATTATTTTACTTTGTAACCATGTAAGAATGCCCCTTGCTTCAAAATAGGTATTGCCCTCAAAATTTCACAGTTTCCCTCGAAGTGTTCATATTTCAGACAATCTTTCAACCTCAGGCAACGTCCTTAAATATACCAGTTGCCAGAAGGGGTTAATATTCACTAAATAATCGGTATAGAGAGATGGTAATCTCCAGTGATGTGACCTAGAAAAACCTCAGCAAGATCATTAATAAACCCAACCAGTTCTTTTTGGACTGTTAGCGCCTTTGATTTGTGCTCTGTTGACATGTCAGCCAGTAATAAAATCTATTTCAGGCGGTGAAATACACTCTGAGCAGCCAGCTCTTAGCAACATCCCTAAACTTCTGGATATCTGAAACCTAAAGATGCCACTCCCCTTCACAGATAGCAATTATACCACCACCCACAACCCAAGCAAAGCATAATGTGATCTGTCAACAGTAAACTTGTAATAAAACTCAAATTTCATTGGTTAAAGTTTGGAAAGATGACCTCAGTTATTGTCAGCATTTATAACACTAAGCATGAAGTATGAACAAGACCAAAACATCAATTCATAGAACAGGAAAATCATATTATTACGGACCATACATTCTTTGTCTTACGACCTAAAGTATGTTCACCCAGGACATAATGATTATTTACAGAAAACACAGGAACACAGGTACCGTTAAAACGCAACTCGGTAAAAGAGATTTGAAAAAATACTCTCCGCAGCTACTCAAACTGCTAAAAAATACTCAAATACAATAACAAACAAGATCTGCACTCCCCCATCCCCCCACCCCATCTCAACAAGCCACTTATACAGAGAGATGGGTCTATTAATTTGAAATATACGAAACACTAAGTTGAAAAAAATTTTACTCACAGAGCCCCCTATCTTGTTGCTTGGATACACTATCCATGGAGGAAGTACAAGAGTTCTATTAAGTCCCTTTGCAAATGCCAGTGCCCCTAAGAACTGATCAGCTTGGTTTCCAAACCGACCTGTAAAAGAGAATACAATTTACAGTCAGGACAAAAACAAACAACTCCAATCCACAGAAGCAGAAGCCTTCCAACATTTTGTCTGTATTACACTCTTGTAGGATGTCAACTGCTAAAAAATAACTTGGAAATATGTCTGAAATGCTGTTGAATGTATCCAAGAATGAATTTGTTTCAAGAATGACAACATGCTGTCAGTCACTAAACATTCAGAGATTCTGCCAGTAAGTGTCAGTATATCAGTGCACCTCCCCACCTGTCACTTCTGACCTGGGCCCAGTTGTTTGAAAGCGAGTTGTTGCTATTTTAACTGGGATTAGAAGTTAACTAAATTCTCTCTCTTGCTGAAAAGCATTTCCACTCATCTTGTGATTTCAAGTTATAAGTTTGAAAGCAGCCAAAGTAAAAAATGCAGGACCAACATAATTTCTTGGATAAGGGGATTAGTTTCTTAAGAAACTGTTGTAGTACTGCTGGTGCTGCCAGTGGGGAGTAAAAACGAATGTTTGGTTTATCAACAGAGTTGATCACTAAAGGTAAATTGGCCGCTGTAAAGAAGTCTAAGTGCTGAAGTTTTGGGCACCAGCCCTTCATCAGAGCAAATCAACAAATTGTGGGTTGTTTGTGTTTAAATAGTCATGCAGCAATGGAGTTATGCTATTGGTGGGAGCATGGTAGCCTGGAAAACAAGAATAAATTAGTCAAATGAAAAGCATTGTTGATTACATGGGGATTAAGAGTGCCAACATGGTACAGAGAAATGTGTTTGTAAGAGTGGTTAGGCAGATTAAAGTGCCGAGCGACTGGTTTAAATACGTCCACTGGCATTTCCTTCTTTCTGGGAGCCCATCTTATTGAGCTATAAACCAAAAGTCCAAAGCAATGCTAGCCCTGGTGCAACTGATTACTCTGACTTCTATGGGCCTAGAAATGGTTTGGGTTTACAAGCATATGAGATGAGGTTTAACCCTTAACTGTAAAAGAAATAACAACTAAATATGGAGGACTTGGTTGGTGTCAATAACACATTTGACTCATCTACTTCTTTTAAATTCAAAAACCAACAATTGAAAGAAATTTCCTTTAATTTAGTTGCAATTGATGATTTTTTATTCTCATAACTGGCACAGTTAGTTTTGCATTGAAATGAGAATCAATTAAGTTTTGACAAATCCTGGTTTTGACCAATACTGGGGTTGAATGACAGTGGTTCTAAGTTTTGAGTCTATCCATTACCATCCTTTGGTTCTATTTATGCACTTTATTACTTCGTCTCATTATGCCCCATTGCATCAACTAGCACATAAGGCCCTATCATGGTATTCAAGGTGGTTCTATCTTTTGAGTTTGTGGATGAAATCCTAAGGCACAAGACCATCAAATGACATATATTTAACCACAGGTATCCCAAGCTGTATGAGCGTTAAATAAAGACCTTTGTTTTGACCTTTGTAATTTGAGTGTCACGATGATCTGAGTGTTACGCAATGCGGTAAATTATAAGGGTTTGTATGGGAATTGTTGGTTTTAGGTTTGCTGATTTCCTCTCTATATATAGAGAGGAAATCAGCAAACCTAAAACCCACTAAATCGCGCTGAAATGGCCAAAATACGGCACAAAAACACTGGCAAGATACCGAGGAGACAAGGTAAGCCATTTTTTTTTTCAATTCATGCCATTTATTTTCGATTCCAAAACACGTTCGTAAATTCCCATACAAACCCTTATAATTTACGCCATTACGTAACACTCAGATCATCGTGACACTCAAATTACAAAGGTCAAAACAAAGGTCTTTATTTAACGCTCATACAGCTTGGGATACCTGTGATTTAACAATACTTTCCAGTGGTCTTGCTTATTATGCCGTACAAGATGGTTCTAACTTTTCATCCAGCGGATGAAATGTTCAGGTGTGACCATTCCAATTAAAGCTGATAAGCAGCAAAACCAGTTTAGAGAAATCTGAAACAAATTTGAAATTAATTTTGCCTCATGGATTGTTCTCCAACAAACAAAAGGAAAGAGAACTAACATTTAGAAAGTAACTAAAAGCGCTACAAAAGGACCTGTTCCACAATTTGACCAAGATCAGGCAAGTCAGTAACTGTTTTTTTGTTGAATGTTTTGGTAAAATTGCGCCACTTACCCATACATGGACAGTACACAATGAATCCCGTGCTGTGATCACTGGTAGCAAATGAAATCGGCTGCTGTGTTCCAGGGACATCAAACGCTATTTTCGCGTCTAGATTTTCGCCTACCTCTTTTTCTGCACTACAAGTATCTAAAATCGCTAAGTAGGGAATAAATAGCGAGAGCCAAGGGCAGAAAAATGCAAAATACTGCTTCTTATTCATTATGAAAACAAATCCCAGATCAGACAGCCGCATGCAAACTAAGCAGCGGTCACCCTTGGAAGCCGGTTGGCACGTGGAATAACGTGAATGGCATTACGCCACGTGGATCTGGAATGAAATGTAGATTTTTTGAAAGGTTCTTTCAGGGGTTCTTTGTTCGTTTTCGTTGATCCAGGTTGTCATTTAGAAAAATTTGTATTTATTAGTTGGCGGAAGTTTTTACCAGCTTAGTCCCCCTGCACTCATTTAGTTTCGAGGTGTTATTTTCAGTCCAATAAGTCTAATTGATGATTACGCCCATTACGACAGCGATGTCATCATTGACGAAGCAAAGCAAGTATTACTGCATTTTTGTCCTTTCGCGTGTTCTGATTTAAAACTTGCAGTGTGTTTGAAAGATAAAGTTGTCTCCGGAATATTCATATATATGTTTCAGCGGTGTTGTCAACGGAAGAGCTATCATAGCCTATCAATTGCATAGTCTGAAATGTCAGCTGTCTCCTCTCCCTAACCCACAGGGAGAGGAGACGGCTGACATTTCAGACTAATCAATTGCAAAGAGCGTGGGCATACATGCCCACACGTGCGCGGACAATTAATAGCTCATGAGACCTCAGTCCTTTGCCGGCGGTTCAGTTCACTGGACAAAGGCTAAACAATAACATGGAGTTGCAAAGGTGTAAACTAGGTTAAAGCAGATAAATGAAAAATAAATGCGACGCTTTTTAATTTTAGATTCTTCAGTTGTTTTAATATTTACTACTTAGTTTCAACTTCTCGGGAGAAATATGCCACAACTTATATTAATTCACAAATTAGACCTGAAAGTGACCAAAGGCTAGACAATAAAGGGAAATTATAATTTCCTTTAACGTGGAAACAATTTACCTGCCGAAAATCCGATTAAATATTCAATTTGTCACCTTTCGTTGAAGCAAACAAAGACGCCACGAAATCGGCCTTTCTTTGAATTGGTGTAATTCAAAGTACCCTGGAAAGAGTTTGCGTTTCGGAGTTGGTAGGGTTTTCGCTAATTATAATTACACTTTTTTAAGAAAAGAAACAAATTTATAGCTTGTAGAAGTTGCTTTATTTAAATCTCTAGATACGCAACTTTTTCACCGGACTTATGCCGATCTAATTATGTCAATTGTTTTGGACAAAAGTTATTGGTTCTTCTCGAGTTTTATGCCGATTGGGTAAGAGTATAATGAAGAAACCATGATTGGTTGAAAAGAAACATTACCATTCACATCGGACATCTGCGTTGCTCAGAGATATGCAAACGACATAACCTACAGAACAAAGGGTTTAGTTTGCTTCTCAGAACAGCTTGGTTATCTAAAACGAAGGAAGAAGCTAAGATGATTCCTCAGTTGTTGGCTGTCTCTAGGACATCGGATACAACGCAATGTACAATACTTAACTTCAAAAAAGGTTGGAAAAGTTTGTCTCTACGCCGATAACTCAAGCGAGTGCTTGCTACCATTCAATGATCAATGATTCGATTGATCTCGCTACCAAAGACCAAACGCGGGAAAGCCCGGCAACAAACATCATTTCCTGAAATATTGTTGATCTCAGTGGAATGACTTTACAGCAAACCATGGCCGAATCCCTGCTACGGACGAGGGTGTTACGAAATTATACTAGAGGTAGGTTTCAGCAATGGCTGTTGTGATGAGATTGTCGGCCGGTTAAGCTTCTGAGTGTGTCTATTGAAAAGCGATAGTATATTGAACAGGTCAGTACTTTGCTGGTATTCCTGGTTGTTATAAATTTGTGTCCTTTTCATTGAGAAGTTTTTTATTTCTTTCTGATGCGTTTGGCCAATAAATAAGAGGATTTCAGTTTTGGATGGAGGTGGCAATTTAAAGTTTATGTAGTTCGCGAGGGAAACATTCGCGAAGAGAAATTCCCGCCCTACTTTGAGTCATCGAAAACTAAATAAAAGCCAAGAAAATAAACCTTCGGAGATACAAATAGGTGGTGAACAAACTAGGAATATATTTTTTCTGCTCATTTGCCCGACGAAGCAGATAATTCCTTACAGGATATATCGGTGTGGAGGTCAAGTTAGTGTGGTGCCTGGAACGTTTACCAATTCTGTACTTGGGTAGTTTGGGGGGGTAAAAGATCAAAAATAAAACTTTTCCACATTATATAGAACTCTAACCAGTTATTCTTTTGTTGCTCAGTCATGTTTAGGATGCCTGACCCGTTCCCCTTATATTACTGGTTTAAAAGAGTCTGTGGCAAGAACATCTGTGGACTGAAGAAAGACACTCGCCTAACAAAGAATACAATTTGATCATTGATCTAACACTGGGTCCGTTGTTGGTAAGTCAATAAACATTAAGCCCCGCTAGTTTTGCAAAATTTATATGAACTGTGAGATCTGTTTTTTGTTTTTTTATTTATTTTATTTTCCTGTATTTCATACGATATTTAGAAACTTACAATGATTTTTTTTCCCAGGCGGACTGGAAGAACCTGCTTGATGAACAATGAACGGCCATTTTGTTTGAAATGGTAATTAGGAGTTTCAAGCTGGCCAAACAAACGAAGGCGTCATTTTTACAACAAAGACCGACAAGCATAGCCATCAAGCGGGCGTTCAGAGGTTGGAAAGCGAGGGGAAAAGGCACGGCAGGGACCAATATTGTGAAAGGAAATGGAAGAAATGACTACTTTTTATCTTCTTTTTCCGGTCACAATGTCGTTTGCTTCGTTTGCTGTCTTCTCTTCGCTATCCATAATACTGGACGCCTAAAACAGGCTGAAGAACAGAATGAATCAAAGAATTTCAGTGGCCAAGAGGTACGTTGAGATTTAATCTACAGTTACGTTTTAGTAGGCTTGAACGATTTTACCGGCTCCCAAGAACGGGAAAATTTGAAATTCGTTTCGCAAAATGTTCAGCGGGAAAGAAGCTGCGCCGAGTACTCTTCAGGTGAAATTTGAATCGAAATATTCGAGTCGGCGTTTTGACTCAAGAAACATGATAGCCGAAGCAGCTGGCCATATATATATATATATACGGTATATTTTTTGTGCCGGGGAAAGTCTGTGTTGTAGACCAGTGAATATAATACCACAACATGCGTAAAAGAGAAATGTAACGTTATATTAAGTGAAATTAAAGCGATGTGACTGTAAAAGCAAAAAACAATAAGCAAACTGGAAAGATTTTAGGTTTTAGGAAAGAGACAACAATAGCTCCAATGCATTTTAGCAACAATAGACTCCTCTATTTCTTCCCAAAACTCCCATCTGCTTTGGCTATAAAATCAACTTAAAACTTTTACATAATTACAGCTTAGCACATTTTTATCTTTTTGCTTCTAAAATCTTTAACTGAAAACCAGAAACTCGGCGGAAAGCCATGAAGCAGTTTTGCATTTAAACGCTGTATTAATTTCAATCCCACAGAAACCATGCATAATGAAATTGATAGTGAACAAAAGAGTTCCGGTTTTTGTTTGTTTAAAAAACGTGGCCGCCGTACCATTGTTAAATCTCTTTAAGAATTACAGTTATTTATTATCTTACATTGTCCCTGTACTGTTCAAGTATCACTTCATGGGTGAGACATGACAAACCTTACGTTACCACCCAAAAAACTTGAAGCTTCATAAATTCTAAACTTGCTTCCGAAATCTAAATTTGAAATATTCCATCAAATTTTAGTTAGTTTCATACAATGTTTTTTGTACTAAAATAACAACAAATCTGCTCCTCTGCACTGTTCTGTCAACAAGCTTAGTTAATAAAGACGGTTCACGAGAGGTCCACCATTTTGAAAAATAAAGCAAACACATTTTGTTTTTCTCTTTTAACCGGCCATTCACCTCAGTTACGTCACTGGAACGAATTGATCGGCAAGGCCTGGGAGAAAGAGAGGGAGCATGGTGGAAAAGAAGGAAGGGTGTGGGGACTGAGGAACAATAGCAAAAAAGGAGGGGGCGAGAAAGGAAGGAAAGAAGGGAGGGAGGAAGTGATGAAACGAGGAAGAAGGAAGGAATGAATGTGGGAGGGATGAAGCTAGAAATAACGGAAGGAAAGAATGAAGGAAGAAATGAATGGGGGAGGAATGAAACTAGGAAGAAAGGCGAGAGTGAAGGAAGGAAGGAATGAATAGAGGAGGGATAAGGCTGGGAAGAAAGGAGGTAGCGAATGAAAGAAGATAAGAATGAATGAACGAAGGAACGAAGGAACGAAGGAAAGAAGGAAGGAAGGAAGAAAGGAAGGAAGGAAGGAAGGAAGGAAGGAAGGAAGGAACGAAGGAAAGAAGGAGAGAAGGAAGGAACGAAGGAACGAAGGAAAGAAGGAAGGAACGAAGGAAAGAAGGAAGGAACGAAGGAAAGAAGGAAGGAACGAAGGAAGGAAGGAAGGAAGAAAGGAAGGAAGGAAGGGAGAGAGGGAGGGCAGGGAGAAAGGAACGAAGGAGGAAAGGGAGGAGAGAGTAAGGGAGATTGGAATGAAAGGATAGATGAAGCACCCAAAGAAGAAAGTAAGCAGAAAAGGGAAGGAGGAGAGGGGGGAGGAAAGGAGGAAGGAAGGAAGGAAGGAAGGAAGGAAGGAAGGAAGGAAGGAAGGAAGGAAGGAAGGAAGGGAAGGAGGGATGGAAAGACGGATGTAGGCAATGCACTTTATTACTTGGCCATCCTTAGGTCTTCAAAAGGGAAGGACATCTTTTCAGTCCACAACCTCTACTTCGTATCATGTAAAAGACGTTCGGATCCATTAATAGAAATGTACCCCATAATGTACATTAGTGGCCAGCAGACCTCTTCAAACTCGGCTACCAGGGACAAGCCGATGCCAAATCTCCAGTGATCGCTTTTTTTGACATCGTTCTTGGAAATGACAAATTCGGGTTGGTTTCTCTTTAAACCGCCGGGCGATTTGCCCTCAATGATCCACTTTTTAACATAATCGACCATTGGAAGACCATTAAAATTGTACTGAGAAGCGTATCCTTTGAAAACTCTGAACAAACCATGTCGAGTCGAAGTGTTTGCCAGTCAAAATTATTATAGTGATTATAGACCTAATGTCATATTAGAACACTCATTTTCTTGATACCATGGAAAATTTACTGATGGACTTGTCCAGGGAAAGCCAAACGTCAACGAATACCTCTGAAGTCGAAGAATTATTTGATTGTTTATTTCGGTATCCGGTCAAAATTGGTGTGATGGTCAGTATTACACCCATTTTTACAAACTGGATCTAAAACTGATCCCTCAAATTATCGTGGAATCTGTATTTCTAGTTGTCTTCGTAAATTATTTTGCTCAATTCTCAATCAAAGACTCCTTGAACACGTTCAGTCGCATAGCATTCTTCATAAATCTCAAATTGGCTTTTTAGCAAAAAATCGAACAGCAGACCGTGTCTTTACACTACGAACACTAGTAGATAAATATGTCAAATCTCACCAAACAAGAGTATATGCATGTTTTGTGGCCTGGAGACTTTGAGGCAGTCCATATGCCTAAGCTTGGAGAGATCAGGAGAAATTGCAAGGTGTGCTATGATGAAATGAAGAAGGAGTTGAAGGTCGGCTCATACTGTAGTGCACCTCAGTGCCAAGTGTACTTACACTGCACTCAGAAGCTAAACTGTTTTGAAGTGTGGCATTCCAAGAGTTATGCTCACAGGAAATAACTTACATTTATATTTGTAAATGTGGATAGTAGCTCTGTTATGATCTTGACTTCTTTTTTTACTGGTTGGTGCACCTTTTCCAAGTAATTGTCATACTAATTATGTACCTTTGAGAACTGTCTTGCCCAATCAGATTTTCTATGAGAATCCAGTAATTTGTGACAGTTTCAGTTGTAACATCTTTTATTTGAATGATGATAATACTACATAAGTAAGAAAAAAACAGACAGGTGCTTTGATTGCAATATTTGTACCCGTGATTTAGAGCTGTTATGCACCTTAGAAAATACGCGAAAAAGGTATTTGAACTGTTTTCATGATAACTCTTGTTATATGCGTTGGATTTCTATCAAATTTTTGCAGAAGTTGTATTTTATAGAAGGCTAAAACTTCTTTTTTAGTAATTTTTGAGATGATGTAAAGAAAAAAGGTTAAGAACACTTTACCACAAAAACTGAGCATTGCGTGACACTTAAGCTTGCATACATTAGCACAAATTATAAAATTAAAGGAAAACCATGACAAGATAACAAAACATTCTTGATGTCCCTTTATTCAGCTTTAAAATGATGCATAATATTGTAAAAATGGTTGCATACTTAAGAAGTTATACCTCACTAAAGGAGAGAACCCCAAAAAGTCCATTTTTTTGGTAGGCCAGAAAAGGCTAATCTCTAGATATGAAGTTTATAAAATTGTTCGTAGTGTAGTTTTTTACTTTCGGTAAAATCAAGCGTCACTAACGCGTCTCTTTAATATTTCCTCTTTCATTTAGAGGTGAATTTCCGCGAAAGGCATGATTCTCCGGCGCGTAAAGCACTTTGTTTTGATTGTTTTCCATCTTTTGCAGAAAATACATTTTTGGACTTAACTTAAATTTACATACGTGTACGTTTCTTGTGATTTTTGCTGGACTTGCAAATTAGTTTTTTTCTCTGTTTCACTGCCCTAGTAACTTTCCGTTACAAGTCAGTTATTTTTTTTTTCTGTGGGCTAATTTCGTTCGAATTTCATTACACTTGTTTTAGCAGCAAAAGACCGACTTCATTTAGTTTATTGAGTACATGAACATGTTTTCTCTGAACGTATTCTTCTTTCATAAACTGATTCTCCGAACAAATCACATGACTAATATTAATTATACAAAAAGGTTTTATAAGTTAAAGTGTTGCCTTAATTAAATTATGTTTACTTCGACAACACGGTTTGGACCAGGCTGGCCTGGCACTGGGCAAGAAGACCTCCCAATGATCTCGATTCTTTCATTAACTTTACTACTTTAGATGAAAAGAAACTTTACAAAAGTTTCGCTCACACCATGAGCGGCGAAGACTGGTGGTTGGAAGGTCTTTGCTGCCAAACTAACACAATTAAAATGGAATCGAACATCATGCGCTGTGCAGTACACACTAGGCAGAAGTCCACCTGAATGCTCATCTGCTAACGAAGTGTGCAAAAAATTGACCCATAATATTACTCCCTCTTCCGAAAAACCTCCACCTCGAGCGCCATTATATTATGTTAGATCAACCTGGCTTAGCGTCTAACCAAGGCCGGGGAATCAGCTCAGTTTAGCCAACGAGTTGAATTCACTTGACACACACAATTGTTGTTCAATGGTTACGTTGTTCACTCTACAGCTCAGCTACAACATTCTCTACTGAAGAACGTCTCGCGTTGCTTTTTTTATTTTGGCCGGAATATGATTGACTGTCAAATACTTGTCAGCTACTAATGTAGGCTAACGTAAGCCTTCTTATGATTGGTTGGTGTTGGAATTTTTAATAGGTATCTTAATTCCCTTTATTTGATGAGGAAAATGCACCGTTCTTTCAAGGTTTTCGTTATGTTCTTCGAAATGTCCAATCAAAATAAAGCATCGGGAGAAATATAAAAATTACAATGAACATTTGTATGGATAATAAATTGCATATTGACAATCACGAGTTTGTAATAAACTAGGATGAAGTTCCAAGCAGTGTCCAGCGTTGTTGTTGCAAAACAACAACTTTCCACGAAGAAAGAAAGGCGGTACTACGAGTCCACGCCTATTTCCATAAATTACAGAGCACATGTTGACAACTTTCAGTTCACCTTATTAAAAACATAGTACGTAGTTACAGAACAAAACGTATTGCGGACATTGATATAGTCACCTTCAAACGAAAAGACTTTAAGATTATTATTATTATTATTATTATTATTATTATTCAAATAAGTACAGTGAAAACTAACTTTAATGACACAATATCTGCTGGTATAAATTCGGTAGGAAACACTAAATATCTTCAATAAAAATGCCAGCGAAAGGTTAACTTAAGGTCAGATACGATGAATTACAGCTTGACCTTATGTAAACAATGTATTTTTATTGAGGGAAAAACAATTTTAAACATTCTTGACCGAAGGATCAATTTTCTGAGAAGTAGTCCAAAACAGAACACCTGGTTATATCAAATTTATACCAGGAGTAAACAACATTTGATCAGAGCTAGATCAGCATTACACTAAAACATTAAAAAGGCTGAAAAGGATAAACTATTGAACTTTTTTTCATATTTTTATCCCTTTGATTCGAACATTCGCATAAATAAAGCATATATTGTATCGCTTCCCAACACATAAAAATTAATAAAAGCCAAGCCTGAAAATTAATGATAAAATAATACAAGTGTGAGTTTCTACATTGCTCGTATTTTTATTGTTTAACCCCATAAATAG
Organism: Pavona decussata; assembly: GCF_977016875.1. Lineage (NCBI taxonomy): Eukaryota > Metazoa > Cnidaria > Anthozoa > Scleractinia > Agariciidae > Pavona > Pavona decussata. The sequence goes on along the minus strand of NW_028145434.1, from coordinate 53,389 downwards.
GAAAACGAAAATAGCTGTAAGCGAAAATAAGGGAAACTTGATCCCACTGCATAGTGTTGAAAGAACCTATTACGGGGAATTAGCTGGGTTCACTTCAACAAAAGATCCAATAGCTTCTTCAGTTGCTCTTCTTTATTCCTCTGACATAAGTTCACCTACACTGCTCAACAATCACTTCTCTACTAAAACTAGATGGCACTATGTGGGGCACTATGTGAGTGTCGCTGAATTTTTAAGCAAAGAAAGCTCCTTTTTGTGACATAGAAAGGGTACTGGGCGCAGAATAAAAGGAAATTTGAATAAATTTGTGATTAAAGTCGTTATCGGCTTGTTGATACACGGAACCTTCCCGTTTCTGTTTTTTTTTTCCAAGTTATGTTCAGCGGCTTTTTAAAATAATTACCATATATGAAGTACCTAGCGTTTAACAGGGAATACTACTGACCAAGAAACAAGAAAAACCAAAATGGCTGCCAACGTCCTGCCAACGCTAAACAAAAACAAACCGGTTTTAGGAGCAGTTTTGCTACACTTATGGCCCCAACCTGCCGTATGTCTCATTCACAAAAATTCTGCTTTTCGGTTGCAAAAGGCACTGCCTAAGTGGACGATTATTGGGGAGAAAAACATTTCGCTTTGGTAGCTTAACATCAGATCTTTTAAATGGGAAGCTAGGGAAACGTCTCGGAGAAACTATTTTCTCTCTGCACACGAAGGAAGGCATGAAGGTCAACACTACTTTAAGAGGTTAGTAAGAGGATATTGTGTTCATTTATGAGTTTATTTCGATCAGAAAAGGCACTGCCGAGAATGATTTTATCCTGACGTTTCCTTCGATATAACTGCTGTTCGATCGTTGCTTAAAGCTGGGGAAAGTTGCATTTTCGGCGACTAGGACAGAAGATGCAATAGTTTATAATTCCCCCCTCATTCTCTTTATGATCTGTCACCATATTTAATCCGTATATGTGTCCTTTGCGCATGCTTGCAGCTTAGTTGGCAGCCATGTTGTATAGTATTTCTGAAAAAGCGGTAATAAAATAAAGGATATTAAGAAAAAAAAAACCCTAAAAATTAAAATAAGCGAAATGAAAAGGCAATAATGTCTAAAAAAAAATAATTAAACCACAAACTAGAGCTCTCCCCATAAGAAACCAATGCCATAAATAGTGTCGAGTCGAGGTTGTGTGCGGCGGTTACTACCTTTGGCGCACAGGAGCAATACTGAGACTATAAATACTTGGTACGGTCTTTGTGAGTTGTGAAAAAGAGATCCTAGATGACCAGCAGAAAATCTCCTCAATTTTAAAGAGGACAAACATGGCCATAGCCCAGGAGTGTATAGTGTAGGAGACGGATCATTAACTCCTGGTGGTGGTGGTCCCGGAAGGATGGGTACCTTGCAGTGGTGGCAATACAGAAGTTGTGAATGAATAAGCGCCCCGACAAAACCACTCTGTTGCTGTAGGATGGTGAGGTTGAAGGAAGTGGTATGGACTATGGATTCAGTCATAGGTTTATTAAGATTAATAAGGTTGTTAGTAAACTGAATTAGCAGAGTGGAGAGGTGATTAAAAGAACCCGTGCAAGCAAAGATTGATGTTTCCCGCTTAAACTAAGAGTAGAGGCAATACTAAATTATCACTGACTGATTCTGTCCAAGTGAATGAAACCTAAATTATTACTTAACTAAAATATACATCATCGCATATGCTCCCCCTTTCCAACAAAGCTCGATCTCAAGCAGCCTAAAGATAAAAATATATGATAAAAGTGAAAGCCAAAAACATCTTAATAGTGTTGAAAGAACCTATTATGGGGAATTAGCTGGTTCTCTTCAACAAAAGGATTCAACTGTTTACAGCGACTCTCCTTTATTCTCTATAAGACTTACACAAAGTCAGTTTACTCTGCTTTACACTCGATTCTGCAGTAAACTAGGTATTACCCATTTTTATACTGGCTAGACATTACTACCTGCTCAATACAATCTAAAGCTTATGTAATCCTCCTGTGATTGGCTACAGGGAGCTTATTTGCATCCATGCCTTCAATGTGTTAGCTGAGCCTAAGACATTTTGCTAGTGAAAGTTCACCATGAAGCTTGGGTTGTCCGGTCAATACAAAACAGGGAGACCAAAAATATACAAGTTCAGACTTATACAGGAAAGTTTCACAAAAATATTCTGAAAAACACTAAAAGTTGCTCTTTAAAAATTGTACAAGAAGTTGATTCATTGAAGGTGTTAACCTTCTTTGTCGAAAATGATTGGCTAAACTTTTCCATAAATACAATGAGTATGTGGTCATCAAAATCTAGAGCTCAAATTCTATATTCAGTATGAGGGCGATAACAGAATGACAACAATGGATATTTACCTTCACATTCACCCTAAGGTCGTAGCACCTTAAAGGTACAGATATTGTTATTTGGATATCTTCATTTTTAAAATGAAATTCAACTGCCATGAATTTGGTAAAAGAACCCAAGAAAATACACATTAATTAAATGATTAAAAATCAGAGCAATGTTAATTACTTGGAAAGGACCAACGAAAGGTCAAATTGAGTTAAAACTCATCAAAGTAAGTTTAAGAAGGTGTTATCATTTGTAGGAAAAACTAAATTAAACATATCTTTGTTGTTGAAAATGTTTGTGCGGAAACAGACGGCTGCTCACACCAAGTTCATAACAAGAACTTTTACGTTAACTCACACATTAAGAACAACTGTGGAATGGAGGGCAAACCAGAAAAGTGCGACAGAACTTGCAGAGCAGAAACAACAGTGTAAGCATATTGAGCACTGTAAATACTAGTGCAATGTAATAATTGTGCAGATGTCGTTGAGAGAGGATGTACAGGTGTCTTGAATGTTCTCAATGTCCTCACGAACAGTATTCAGTTCCTGTGACAATGTAACAGGAGCTTTTGAAGCATTTTGTTTCTGTGGCTAAGCGAGAGGTGCCCTGTTACCTACCGGGATCTTTTTTACATCAAGTGGACCAGATCTTCTTCACAGGAATATAGCGTTTATTGCAGATCTTGACTCATTCCCTTGTAGGCAGAACTCAGGAGCTTTTATTGAGATAAACACAGTTTTCCTGTGACAAACTGTTGTCCAGGAGTTGGTTTCATCTAACTGCTTGAGGGTGGTGTTATCAAGTTGCAGTGACTTTGCTACGTTAAGGGATTGATGGTACAAGTGTGCGGTACAACTTCACAGAAGGGAAAGTTCAGGCAGTGTGTATATTTGGTTAATTCTTTTTACTTCGGCAGTAAGCTGCAGGCTCTGATTGATGACTGACTTCCTCATTCAAAAACCTCGTGTAAGTGAAGAAAATGCAACGTGTTGCGGTCCTCAGGATCAAAGCAAGTCTTGGGAGTAGTATGTGTTTTCCTGCAAAATTGGCACCGGTGGTCTAACCTCAGGCATGCCTCCAAATAACCACTTTGTTTACTTAGGTAGTTGACTGGTGTCTGCGAGAAAATGCTAACACTCATGGCCTGTTGGTGACTGGTCAGCGGGAGGCAGTGCTCCTCCGGTGGCAACTCTTCGGCATCAGCTGGTAGTACAACATGAGGTGTTTTGATTCTGGGAAAGGAGTACGCCATTTTGTCTGTTGTAAAACATACATACATACATACATACATACATACATACATACATACATACAACATACAAACTTTATTGATGCTCCCTTAGTGGGTTTTTCAGCTCAATACAATATTACAATTACAAATCTAAATTAAGTAATTAAGAATATAAGCACAACAATATTATAATACTATTATAATTACAATAAATGTATCAAGAGTAATTACAACATACAAGTAAGCACAAGTAAGGTTAAGTCAAATCAACTAAGGATGCTAAGGGCCAGGGCAATGCCTGCCATATAATCAGCCAGCCCCATTGTGGTTTCAGTTGAAATGGTATTGATCCGGTCATTAACATGAACAAGGTTATCAGTAAGTTGACCATCCCAGTGTGTCTAAGGTTGGATCAAGGTCGGCTAGGACCATATGGTTCAACGAATCGAATATTTGATGAGTGAAATTTACTTGGGTTGAGTTGAAAACAGCAGTTTGCAATGGTACAAATTGGATTGACTAGGCAGTGGAAAGAGGAATGGACACTGCTAAGTGTGCTGGGCATTTATCAATGCCAGTTACCATATTTATTATTAGTGAAAGAAGCATTACAAGGGACATGATACACAAGAAGCGGTGAGGTAGTGATTGACCCAGAGGACAATGGCAAGAGAGTAATGGTCGTAACGAGGACGAGAGGCCACCATGATGAACCAACGGATGCAGGTTGGAGCAATCCTTGGCTTTCACGTGGTGTCTTGCATTTGTTAAGCGCTTGGGTTGTAACTACTTGTAAATCATGAATTTGAAGTGCCGTTCATGTTTGTTAACTTAACATTATTCATCACTCCACAACACTAATAAGTACTGAAACAAGTACAACTTTAAAAGGTGCAACATCACACTTGATTATTTCGAACGCCTAAACATTCACACAGAAAAAACATGAATTAACTTAACTATAAAAACATCTTAAAGTGTATGCCAAGGTACAAGCACTATTGTCGTCCACCAGTCTCCACAGAACGCAGCATATAGACTCATCTTTGAACTATGGAATGGACACATCCATTTTCTCTGGGCATGTGACAGTTGCATTTGACCCGTATTCAGTTGCAATATTCCTGTTGTGGTTACCAAGTAATAGCTGCCACCCAAGTGTGAGAGTGAATGTAGTCAGAACTGTCATGTGCTTTGTGGTGGTGGCGTAGGAAGGACAATTGTGTTGTAGCATTCAATGGGAACCCAGACCGTGCAATATTTTTTATTGTGTACAAAATATTTTGGGGGCATAACAAATTGTTGTCTTGGTGAAACACTTACTTAAGGAATTTGCTTTAAATTAAACCCTGGGTATTGTTTCATGTATGCTAAATTATTGTTGGGGATTTGACAGAGGGTGAAGTGGAGGTTACTAACAGTGTTAGAGTCACAAGAGTGACTCATGGATGTGTCAATTTTGTGTAATATAGCCAGCTGGAATGACACATGCTTGACTGGGGTTGGAGCCAAACCTTTTCATTTGAAAAGAAACCATGATAATTTTGCAGTGGCCATTGTTTACACTCTGACAAAGATGATTTATAAATTTGTGGGCAAAACATGTGAGATGTTGTGAGGCAAATGCTGATAAAACCGACGCAAATATGAATCACATTCTATAAATTTTGAAAAACAGGGAAAAGAGAGTAACCAATGGATGGAGTGCTGGACTGTCGACACTAAATCAAGTAATTTCATCAAGAAGGCATTGTCAGCACCTGAGCATGTGACTTAAAGTTGAGGAGTTGGATCTAGTGGAACTGGTTTTAACTTTACAGCCAGGTGGACCAATTTTGTATCTGTGAAAAAATGCAAGGGCCCGTGACAACCTCACCAATAGGATCAAAATTATTAGGATCAAAGGAGACTAATGCTTGGAAAGTAACAAACAATGTGACCGCAAGTACGAAGGGTCGGGTCACTGATTGTGGTCCTCAGGTGGAAATTTTTTTGGGCGAGAACAAGTGGGAGTATTAAAACCTTGAGGGAGTCAATGATTAAATAAATGTGTCTCTGGCTCCCAGGTGTTTGTGGAGTCAGGATATCCCACCCATTTGACTAAACATTCAGATTTGCCTTTCTGAAATCGCTTTAGCCTTTTGAATCATGCATTAAAAACAATTATTAATAAAAACACTATTTACTGCCATGAATATAAAACTAATTCACAATTGACTGATAAAAGATATTTTAAAACACTACACTACTAAATATTTAAAAACACTACATATACTACATAGAAAAAACCCTTAAAAATTAAAATTAGCATTTACAAAAAGGTAAAACTAGTGTCTATGATAAGTATGAATTAAACTACAAACCAGAGCTCTCCCCAAAAGAAACCAATGCCATAAAATAGTGTCAGGTAGAGGTTGTGTGCGTTGGTTACTACCTTTGGCACACAGGAACAATACTGAGAATATAAATACTTGGCACAGTCTTTGTGAATTGTGATAAAAAGGTCATGGATGACCAGTGTTGGATGAGCTTTTGGGGAGATTAGCGAGTCCACCCGACAACAAGGAACCAACTGCTTCTTCAGTTGCTCTTCTTTATTACTCTGACACAAGTTCACTAGTACTCTGCTCAACAATCAACTCTCTACTAAAACTAGATGGCACCCATTTTTATACTGACTCGACAACCATCTGCTTAACAAAAACTAAATCTTACGCAAGCCTTCTGTGATTGGCTGCAAGGAACTTATTTGCATCCGTGCCTTCGATCTATTAGCCAAGTCAAAGACATCTTTCTAGAGAAATATCACCACGAAACTTGGGTTGTCCAATCAATACAAAACAGGGAGACCAATATAAAAATTACAAAGTTCAGACTTATACAGTAAGGTTTCACAAAGATAATCTGAAAAACTGTAAAAGTTGTTGTTTAAAAATTGTACAAGAAGTCTAGGCTTCTTCATCGAAAGTGATTGGTTAAAAGTTTCCATAAATTAAATGGGTACGTGGTCAACAAAATCTAAAGCTCGCATTATATATTCAGTACGTGGCTGATAGCAGAATAACAACAATGGATATTTATCTTCACAATCACCCTAAGACCATAGTATTTACTTTCAAAAACACCCTAAAGTTACAGATATTGTTATTTAGATATCTTCATCTTTAAAATGAACATCAACTACCATGAATTCGGTAAAAGAACCCAAGAAAATCTACCAAAATTGACTAAAAATAAGAGCAATAACAATTTCCTGGAATAAACCGTCGAAAGGTCAAGTTGAGGAAAAACTTGTAAAAAGTAAGGTAAACAAGGTGTTATCTTTTGTAGGAAACTTAATTGAAAATATTTTTACAATCATTTTTCATCATTGTCAATTTTTATCATCTAACAAGTTCTCCCTCCTTAGACAGAGCTGTCCTCAGCTCTTTAAGAGAATAAAAGCAATTATTAAGATAAAAATTGAGAGCCAAAAGCATTATAAACACGAAGTGGAACAACCCATCACCGAGACATAACCCTTTTTTTTTGTTTGGTTTTTGTGTTTGTTGTGGTTTTTTTGTGTGTTTTTGTTTTGGGTTTGTGAGTATAATTAGTTTGGGTAGCTTAATACTGATGTCGCATAAAATCGTGCCAACCAGGCGGTGGTTGGGGAAAGACATAGCGAGGTAAAGGGTCATCATCCTTGAGAGGGACACCATAATACTCGAACCACTCGTTGGGGTCCGGTGGTGGATACGTAACCCACCAAAAGCAAAACAGGTTGGGTCCCAAAGGAATATTCACATCTTAGATGTGATATGGAGTCAGGATGGCCCTGCAATGAGGACAAGTATCCTGCACCGCCTGATTTGCGAAACGAAGACAGCCCAACAGGCAGTATTCGTGGATATTCTGCCCACAACAAGGAAGGGGCCGCGAAGAATGGATATTAGGTGTATCTAAACAAATAAAACATTTTGTTGAATAAATTTCAAGGCACTCCGATGAGCGATCCGGACGAGGTTTCCTCAACGCTTTGGGCAGCATATCTAGACTAGTCTGGAGGAGAAAAGAAAAACAAAGGAAAATAAGAGATGTTCACTCAACAGAATAAGGGTGACCTATGTAGTCACGAGCAGTTCGCATCAAGTGGATAAGCCATCCGCATTATGCCACGAGCAGCGGTTCGCCACATCAGAGTGAGTGAACCAAAACAACAGGGGAAATACGTAAACGAGAAAGGAAAATGTGTACAACTAGTATGGATTATTTAGAATTACGATAAGTTATTTAAATAAGTATGAGCGAACTTCTGTCCTGTAATGGCATAACTTGTTTCATTTAGCGTGCGAACTAAGTTTGTCTTAGTAATAGGACGAAAGTGAGGCCAATTTTCATGCGGTATCAGACGTCTTGAGGAAAAACTTCGTCCCCTGTAGGCAGATCCACAGTGTCTTATCTAGGCCTGTTACAGCTGGTACAGCGGTTGGATCCATTCCTTTTGTACGTACAATAGAAGGAAAGAAAGTAGATGAACAAGTTAGCAATACCCAAACCCAGAGCTGTATAGGCAATTGAAACAGCGATCGTTGGAAAGGACGAGTCTCGGATGTGATCAATTTCCTGGTTGGTCGTATGGATGGCATCAGAGAGTTGACCATTGAGCATACTAAAAGTGGTATCCAGGTCGCGGAGAACTGATTTGTTTAAATGTGCTGGGGGAGGAAAATCCAAAGTTGCGTGGTGGAAAACCAGTGAATCGTTGGCCAAAACTGGAGCCCATGGGGTAAACTGGAGTAGGTATGGCGAGGCCATTGGTATTGTCACAGTAATGCGTGCTGGACAGGCACCAAGTCCTGACGTCATTCCAGTAAATGTGTTGTTGCATGGAATACGGTACACAGCAAGTGGGGCGGTGACCAAAAAACCCGATGACAACTGTATTGACTGGCTAGTAGTGGAGAGGTACAAACGTCCATCCAGGTGTAACAGCGGGTGCAGGTTAGCGCAGTCAGGAGCAGGCACCTAGTTAAAAGGAGTAACAATCCAAGCATACTTCACCAAAAAGGAGAGTGGCCGTGGTAGTATAACACAGCTGTTTCATACCAAATGCATGATAAGAGAAAGTATTAGTTGATCATAGCTACAAGCAATCGAAATGCAACTGAACTTAAACAAAACTTTTTCCCCACAGTAGGGAAGAACACTGGTTGATCTCAGTTTTTTAGGCTGTCTGGAACAGTTACTGTAATTCCTACAGCAGCTTTCTCAAACTTGGGGGAAACTGGCTTACAAGGGACTCATATATGTATCAAAAAAGCAAACATTACACATTAACTGATTGATAATTTTCCTCCTTACGTTACTCCAACATTAGCTCGAAACTCTCCTGGGTCGAGCAATTAAAATAAAATAAAATAAACAAGAAAAGCGAGCTGTAATGATATAGCAATATATATTGATATAGGTTGTTCTTTTGTTCTTTGGTGCCAAAATCGTAGCACCACGTATAGCCATATTGTGGGCTTAAAATAAAACAAGCAATACAAGTATAAATCATGATAATGACAAAACTATTGGAAGATAAAAATGAGATGATATGAATAACAAACTTATGGCTAATTAAGAAAAATCAAACGAACCAAACATGTATGAGAGGGTTCTAGCCACCCAAATTGTGGAAGTGAAAAAAAAGGGTAACAACCCGAATTTACTTCACCGAAATGGAGAGTTGCCGTGGTAGTATTACACAGCTATTTCATAATGAATTCATGCTTGTCCCTTATGGTTATAATCCTTGGTGCTTGCGCCAGTTACTTTTAAGAAGCGTCTTGCCTAATGGTTAGCGCTACCTAAATTCAAAATATAATTCTAGACTTTGTACGATCGGCATTTGGGGTGGCTTGACTTCCTTAAAACACCATGATATTTGTACTCATGATTTCCCTGGTTTCCGTGTTTCTGCGATGAAAGGTACTCGTGTCGTTACCCGGTTCTGTCCACCAGAAATCTGTTTCAGGACAGATTTTAAGAGTCCAAAGGTTTAGTCAAACTTGTTTATTTCTCCAAGATGGTCAAGGTGCTTACAGTTCAGGATCAGAAGATCAAGACTACAGAATAATATTCGAACCACTTGTAGGGAGCCGGTGGTGGTGGTGGTGGTGGTGGACACACATCCCACTAAAAACAAAACAGGTTTGGTCCTAAAGGAATATTAACATCTGAGATGTGATACGGAGTCAGGACGACCCTGGAATATGGAAAGTATCCTGCACCGCCTGATTTGCAAAACGAAGACAGCCCAAGAGGCGATCTTTGTGGATATTTTACCCCAGCAAGTAGGGGTTTTGAAGAATAAAAATTAGGCGTATCTAAACAAATGAAACATTTTGTAATTAAATAAAATTTAAGGTGCTCCACAGAGCAATCCGTACGAGGTTTCCTCCGCGCTCTGGGCAGGATACCTAGACTACTCTGTAGAAGGGAAAGACAAAGGAAGACAAGAGACGTTCACAGAATAAGGGTGGCCTATGTAGTCACGAGCAGCGGTTCGCTGCATCAAGTAGATAAGCCATCCTCATTATGCCATGAGTAGCAGTTTGCCGCATCAAGTTGTTGCTGAGTGAACCAAAACAACAGGGGAAATACGTAAATGATGTGTAGGACTAGTATGATGTTTTTTTTTTTTTAAAAAAGCGAACTCTTGTCCTAAAATGGCAAAACTTGTTCTGTTTAGTATTTAAACTAAACCTTCCGTGGAATGCCAGCGACAGCGCAGGTGCTGAGGAACATACATTTCAATTAGATAAAAAATAACATGGTGAGGAAGCAACAGATAATCACATAAATGAATGAGAGAGAAATAAGTCAGGCTTCTTTGTCTTTCCTTGTTCTTTCTTCTTCTTTCTTTCTTTCTATTCTCTTCGTCTCCGACCTCCTTTTTCATCTATTTCTCGTTTCCTTTTCTCCAATTGATGTTTTTTTGCTTGCTGGTCTTGTCTTCATCTCGCCTTTCTTCCCGGTCTCTTTCTTTCTGTTCTTTATTTCTTGCTTTCTCTTTTCACAATCTTCGTCCACCCCTATCATGCGATCTTCAATATTATTTCATCTTCCTTGTTATCCTTCCTCTTTCTCCTTTCAACCACACACCCAGCCCTTTTAACCCTTCTCTTCATTTTTTCGTTCCTTGATTCGCTGTTGTTCCCTGTAACAGTAGATGTTTTCCTACTTCTGCAAGAAATATCTGGAAACTGTAACAAAAGCTACACAACAGGGAAAATTTAACTCAATTGGGAGCACTCGCACGCAGGGAGAGATTGTGGTTTCTCAAGGTTGTACCAGGATCTAACCACGAACTGGACAGAATTTCAACAACAGGAACAAGAAATTGTTCCAACAGAGCTTTATTCTGACTTAACTTGTAATTCAAATGAACATTGTACAACAAGGGTTCATATGTGCATATACATTAATTAATTTTACATTGTGTTATTCGTGTGTCGATGGAATTAAATGAAATACCATTTAGAGTGAAACAGGAGTCTTTGTAGGTAGCGAACTAAATTAAAATTGTCACTTATATATACAAATCTATAGAAACAATCATCTGTTATTACTGACTTTAGAAAACAAGTACGTCTTAAGTGCTCTTTTAAAGCTTGAGATCATGTTAGACTTCCGAATAATAATAATAATATTAATTATAATATTAAGTTCCATTCTCTTGGTGCATGAACAGCGAATCTGTATCCAGGAGTATTTTATTCCATAATGTCTGTAAGTGGCTGTTCCAACTCATTGAGGTGATCAATTTCCTCCAGCAATAATCTGTCTTTGTCGTTCATTGGCAGTTGCCTTTCCCACACAATATGTTCCATTTCCAGGATATGCTTGGTAGTTTGACTGGTGCTCGCCGTTGTTTCCACCACTCTTTCTAATTCTTTCAGCAAATCGCTCACCACTTTGTTCTGCTTTCTCCTTTCTGTGCCCCTCTTGTTCTGCTCTTTGTTTATTGACTTAAGTCTGTTTTATAATGTTTCCACGTGGCCCATAGTAACACCCTTATCATTTGCCCTTCACCCATTTCGCTTAGCCATAACCGCATTCCCTCGTACTTTGCAATCTTCTCCTTTGTTCCAACTTTGATTTTGTACACTAATTTTCCAGTCCAATCTTCTCCCAATACGATGATGTATTTTGTCTAGTTTCAATAAAACTGAGAAGTGATCATCGCAGTGAATATATACTTTACATCAGTTTCAATAAAGTAAGTAAAGTAGTATATAGGAAGTGCAAAAAAAAAAAATACCTGACACGTGCATGCACCGGAAAGAATGAAAGTGTACGAATTTACAATAACAAAATTTTATGAAACGAACACAACTGATAGATACACTGTTCATAACTTGTGTGGAATGTTCCCTTGGTCTGGTTACTGGGGCTGGCGTCTTGAACGGAGCATGCCCCCGGACTCCTCTAGTAAGCAAGGGCCTCCGGCCCTTGTCACACAGGCATTCGGCCTCAGCTGCCTACTACTTTGGCCATCTTGCCTACTACTCAAAAACATTTTGACTGGGCTAAGCAAATACAATTGACTTAAAGTCATTTGCATAAACACGTGATATCTGCTATAGAGTCATCTATGCACTCACCTTTTGCCTGCTTTTGAGTACTTAATTGTTGACTTAAAATCATATCTTGTGGCCCTGATGCAAAACGCTCCTGAAAAGCGGCCTTAAGCTGACCTTAAGACTTGAATTCCTCAGATAAAGAAAGAAACCATGCATGTACTACTCCTGATAAATATAGTGGAAAAGCATTCAGCTGATTATCCTTGCACCAATTATTGATACATTAGCAATGCGTGTAAAAGAATCGAGTGAAGTTATAGCATCAACAGCAGGATCTCCATCAAAAACGTCCAGCTTAATGCCACTTGAGCTAGGTTTCTTGTCTACGTGTGTTTCAATGTGAGATAAGTGTGCTCGCTGAGTATGTTATTCCTTAGCCATCTCTTCTCGTAAGTTATTGTACATTTCAGTGAACATGGCTTGGAAAGCTTGTTGTTCTTTATTCATACTGTCAGTTTGTGTATGGACCGATTCGCTGTGTGAGCATGTACAAGTAGCGGTGTAGGTCAGCTGAACTGATGCAATCTTTTGACAGGTTTGAGATCTTGTAACAATCGTTAAAAAGAACCAGGTGAAAGCATGCACTAATATTATTCTACGTGTATAATCATACCGGTTAAATAATAACATGGGAAGAATGTATTAAATAGACAACTAAACTAGCTAGTAAGACATCCTACAAAAAGAATTGAAGTGTCCCAAGAACATGATTGGAATCAAACAAAGTTCATAAAGCATTTAAATGTTCTTACATTTGACACTTGTCCTGTTTGTTGTATTCCTTGGTTCTTGCTAGGCTTCGCTTTTTTTTTTGGCTGGTCCTGGCGCAGTGCTCTTGTCCTAGCAGAGTTGGATAGGCCAAGAACAATGTTCTAAGGAAACTGCAAAAGAACGTAGAAGGGCGAAGGAAAGGAAAGCTTAATCTTCAGCAGTTGACCGCGGTTGTAATCGGCCAATACGCTATTTCAAGTGATGAATCTGTCCATTGAGAGAGCAAATTTGGAGTACTCGCATGATGGAACAGGGTATGTGAAGTGGTCCGTTAGGCACGGGAAAGCCTCATCTACGTGCGGAAATCGACCCAATTCGTCCACCAGTCTTGTTTAACAAACTTTTGGGGAATTAGCGATGCTCACTCAACAAAAAGATCCAGTAGCTTCTCAGTGACTTTTCTATGGAACTGATGCAATCTTCTGACGGGTTTGAGAGCGAGTAAAAATTTTCTCAGAAGAAACAGGTTCAGGCATGCACTGAGATTATTCTATGTGTACAATCATACAGTTTAAATAGTAACAGGTGAAGTAAACGTTAAATAGATAATTAAACTAACTAGTAAGACACCATACATAATGAATGGAAGTGCCACAAGAACATGATGCAAATCAAACAAAGTTCATAAATCATTTGAATGTTCTTACAGTTGACGCTTGTCCTTTTGGCTGTAGTGTCCTAACTGGTTCTGGCTTGTCCTTGCACGGTTGTTTTGTCTGGTTGTCTAAGGAAACTGCAAAAGAAAACTTGCAAAACTGCAAGGCAATGGGAAAGACAGCTTAAGCTCCCTCAGTTCGTTGTGGTTCCAACTGGCCAATACTGTGTTCCAATTGACGAATCTGTGTATTTAGAGGTTCAACTTGAAGTACTCGCGGTATGGAGTGCGTTGGGCGTAGCAGTCCCTCATGTACGGGAAAACCTCATCCACGGCCAAGGCCACTCATCCATGAATAGACATCGTCTGGATTTGTCCACAAGCCTTGTTAAACAAACCTAGGGGAACTAGCAGGTTCACTTCAACAAAAGGATGCAAGTGGTTTTCAGCGACTCTACTTTATTGCTCTAGGGTCTTACAGCAGTTCAGCTTACTCTGTCTAACAATCAACTGTGGGTAAAAGTAGATAGCACTCAATTTTAAACTGGCTAGACAACTACTTGCTCACTTCAAACTAAATCTAATAATTCTTATGCAAGCCTTCTGTGATTGGCTACAAGGAGCTTATTTGCATCCATGTCTTTGATCTGTTAGCTGAGCTTAAGACATTTTTCTAGTGAGTGATCACCATAAAACTTGGGTTGTCCCGTCAATACAAAACAGGGAGACCAATTTAAAAATTGGAAAGTGTAGACTTATACCGTAATGTTTAACAAAAATAATCTGAGAAATAGTAAAAGTTGTTGTTTAAAAATAGTACAAGTAGTTGATTCGTTAAAGGTATTAGCCCTCTTCACTTCTGACAATTTTTATCTAACAAGCTCTCCCTCCTTAGGCAGAGTGGTTTCTGAGTGAAACAAAACAACAGGGGCAGTACATGAACGATGAAGAAAAATGTGTAGTTCTAGCATGGATTGTTAAGCATTATGATGTGTTTTTTAAAAAAATATAAGCGAACTCTTGTCCTAAAATGGCAAAACTTGTTCTGTTTAGTATTTCAACTAAACCTTCCGTGGAATGCCAGCGACAGCGCAGGTGCTGAGGAACGTACATTTCGATTAGATAAAAAATAACATGGTGAGGAAGCAACAGATAATCACATAAATGAATGAGAGAGAAATAAGTCAGGCTTCTTTGTGTTTCCTTGTTCTTTCTTCTTATTTCTTTCTTTCTATTCTCTTCGTCTCCAACCTCCTTTTTCATCTATTTCCCGTTTCCTCTTCTCCAATTGATGTTTTTTTGCTTGCTGGTCTTGTCTTCATCTTGTCCTTTCTTCCCGGTCTCTTTCTTTCTGTTCTTCTTTTCTTGCTTTCTCTTTTCACAATCTTCGTCCACCCCCATCATGCCATCTTCCAATATTTTTTCATCTTCCTTGTTTCATCCTTCCTCTTTCGCTTTTCAACCACACACCCAGCCCTGTTAACCCTTCTCTTCATTTTTCCGTTCCTTGATTTGCTGTAGTTCCCTGTAACAGTAGATGTTTTCCTACTTCTGCAAGAAATATCCGGAAACTGTAACAAAAGCTTAACAGGAACGCAACAGGGAAAATTTAACTCAATTGCGGGCAGTCAAGATCTTCCAGGTTGCGCACCATGATGGGTATCGGCGGTGGCAGTGCTTCTGAATCCAACAACTGTTGGAAAAAGTCTCGCTTATCGGCCCCCTTGTCCACAAGATGAAAGATAACGGCAGTGGAAGACCGCGCTCCAATTCATCTAGGATGGCTTTTTGTAGAAACCCAAGAATAAGTGGAACTACGTATTCTTGTGGAAGGCCAACACCATCCACTGTCAACCCATGGTATTCGCTCTGGTAACGGTACATTCGGAGCGCCGCGGACGACCCATGGATGAGGTGGCTCGTATCAAATACACGCACCAAACAAGAACTAGTGGCTAAAATTGCCAGCGCGATGCTTTTTACGGTATGGGCTTCTGGACCATGCTGAAACCCATCGGTCTCAATGACTAGTGACACGGTGGCCATGATAGACAGATAAGATTTGATTAAGAACGTAGTGTAACAGCGCAACGGGAGACTTCTCCAAGGTGTTTTGAGAAACAGCAAAACTGAGCGGGCTTATATGTGTTCCGAGAAGGGAAGGGTTGAATGGGGCACGTGGAAACATAATGAAACTTAGTAAAGGCAATAAACACGGAAATCAGCAATTTAAAGTCAATAAAAAATATCGGCGATACTGCGTTCACATGTTTTAAAAAGAACACAGCTGCGACCCCGAAACCCGAGGTTCCAATGAGGCGCAAAACTGTGGCAAAACAGCTAGGTGTGCGTGGACCTCGAGCTATGTCGAACTGAAGCTGATGGAGGGACAGGCTGCGACCGTTTTTTGGAATAGATGCAATACCCAATGACTAACACCAGAAAATTGCAGCTGGTTAGTGCGAAACAACAGATAACTAAAATTGTAAATAAACCGGCATGTGGTGACTGGTGAATGGAGTCAATTTCGCGCTTCATGTTTTGAAGTCGATGTGTGAGATCATGGTCTAATGTATTGTACGTTGTTTGCTTGCTGGTCTTGTCTTCATCTCGTCCTTTCTTCGCGGTCTCTTTCTTTCTATTCTTCACTTCTTGCTTTCTCTTTTCACAATCTTCGTCTACCCCCATCATGCGATCTGCCAATATTGTTTAATCTTCCTTGTTTCATCCTTCCTCTTTCTCCTTTTAACCACACACCCAGCCCTGCTAACCCTTCTCTTCATTTTTTCGTTCCTTGATTCGCTTTTGTTCCCTGTAACAGTAGATGTTTTCCTACTTCTGCAAGAAATATCTGGAGACCGTAACAAAAGCTTAACAGGAACGCAACAGGGAAAATTTAACTCAATTGGGAGCACTCGCTCGCAGGGAGAGATTGTCGTTTCTCTAGGTTGTACCAGGATCTAACCACGAACTGGACAGAATTTCAACAACAGGAACAAGAAATTGGTCCAACAGAGCTTTATTGTGACTCAACTTGTAATTCAAAAGAACATTGTACAACAAGGGTTCATATGTGCATATACATTAATTAATGTTACATTGTGTTATTTGTGTGTCGATGGAATTAAATGAAATACCATTTAGAGTGAAACAGGAGTCTTTGTAGGTAGCATACTAAATTAAAATTGTCGCTTATATATGCAAATCTATAGAAACAATCATCTGTTATTACTGACTTTAGAAAACAAAAACGTCTTAAGTGCTCTTTTAAAGCTCGAGATCATGCTGGACTTCCGAATAATAATAATAATATTAATAATAATTTTAAGTTCCATTCTCTTGGTGCATGAATAGCGAATCTGTATCCAGGAGTATTTCATTCCATCATGTCTGTAAGTTGGTGTTCCAACTCATTGAGGTGATCAATTTCCTCCAGCAATAATCTGTCTTTGTCGTTCATTGGCAGTTGCCTTTTCCAGACAATATCTTCCATTTCCAAGATATGCTCGGTAGTTTGACTGGTGCTCACCGTTGTTTCCACCACCCTTTCTTATTCTTTTAGCAAATCGCTCACCACTTTGTTCTGCTTTCTCCTTTTCGCGCCCGCCCGCCTTGTTCTGCTCTTTGTTTATTGACTTAAGTGTGTTTTATGTTTCCAACGGCCCATAGTAACACCTTTATCATTTGCTCTTCACCCATTGCGCTTAGCCATATCCGCATTCCCTCGTACTTTGCAATCTTCTCCTTTGTTCCAACTTTGATTTTGTACACTAATTTTCCAGTCCAATCTTCTCCCAATACGATGATGTATTTTGTCTAGTTTCAATAAAGTAAGTAAAGCAGTATATAGGAAGTACGAAAAAAAAAAAACCTTACACACGCAACACCGGAAAGAATGAAAGTGTACGAATTTACAGTAATGGAAAAGAAAATTTTATGAAACGAACACAACTGATAGATACACTGTTCATAACTTGTGTGGAATGTTCCCTTGGCCTGGTTACTGCGGCTGGGGTCTTGAACAGAGCCTGGTCTCCGCTAACCAATGGGCGAAGACCATGGCCCTGTGTTCCGTTGTGGGGTGCTCTGTGGAGTCCAAGATAAATTGGGCAGGCGAGCAGTCAAGATCCTCCAGGTTGCCGGTTATGATGGGGATAGGTGGTTGCAGTGCTGCTGAATCAAACAACTGTTGGAAAAAGTCTCGCTTATCGGCCCCCTTTGTCCACAAGATGAAAGATAACGGCAGTGGAAGACCGCGCTCCAATTCATCGAGGATGGCTTGTTGTAGAAACCCAAGAATAAGTGGAACTACGTATTCTTGTGGAAGGCCAACACCATCCACTGTCAACCCACGGTATTCGCTCTGGTAACGGTACGTTCGGAGCGCCGCGGACGACCCATGGATGAGGTGGCTCGTATCAAATACACGCACCAAACAAGAACGAGTGGCGAAAATTGCCAGCGCGATGCTTTTTATGGTATGGGCTTCTGGACCATGCTGAAACCCATCGGTCTCGATGACTAGTGACACGGTGGCCATGATAGACAGATAAGACTTGAACAAGAACGTAGTATAACAGCGCAACGGGAGACTTCTCCAAGGTGTTTTGAGGAACAGCAAAACTGAGTGGGCTTATATGTGTTCCGAGAAGGGAAGGGTTGAATATAGCATGTGGAAACATAATGAAACATAGTAAAGGCAATATAAAGTCGGGAACCAGTAATTTAAAGTAAATAAAGAATATCGGCGGTACCATGTTCGCAAGTTTCGAAAAGAGCACAGCTGTGACAACGAAACTTTAAGTTCCAATCAGGCGCAAAACTGCGTAAAAACGGCTAAATTTGCAGGGAAGTCAAGCTATGCCAAACTGACACTGATAGAGGGGTAGGTAAACGAGACTGAGAAAGTTCATTTCTTGTGCCGCGATACATGTTGATTAAATACTCCTTTCAAACATGCACATTATTGTTTACACTAACTGATTAAATATTGAAAACAAATGAAACGCACAACCAAACATCTCGTATCAACGAGTCATCCTATCTGAATTTTAATATAGCTTGTTCTGACTGAAATGAGTGTGACATGCAAACATCCCCTCTCAAGTCAAGGACGCCAGAATTCACCTTAAATGACCTTCTAAAAGAAATAGTAATTACGGGAACTTTAAGTGAGTGGAAGAGGTAAAGGAACAAGCCAGAATTTTATTTTAGGAAGAGAAGACTCATAAGAAGAGTAATTTACTGTAACTATATACTTTTTTCCAGCTTTTTTAAAGTCAATGCCTGTATTGAATTCAAGTGATGTTCTCGTCGATTCAACTCTCGAAGACACCACAACTTAATAACTGGACACAATAAACTCTTCGCTAAACAACGTTGGACACTTTTTTAAATTAAACAAAAGATATAATTTTGAGTACAATGAAATAACCCCATAAAATATAATCTCAAAATGAGGCTTCTGACAACGAGTATCAACACGGGCGTTTTCTTAGTCGGATCAGGAATTTATATTTCCGAGAAAGAAATAAGTAGCAAATTTCCAGACATGGGAAATCAAAACAATGAAGATAGAAATGGAAATGCAGAGATAGAAATAGAAACGCAGAGATAGAAATGCAATTCGCTATAAAGGTGGCAAAAACAGCCATGTTTCATCTGTTTGTCGAAGACCTCGTTATGAACAAGCAAGGAAGAAAAATGGACGGTGATAGCAAAAGGACGCTGCTTGTACTTGCCGCCTCGCTTTGCGTTAATTGAAAGTAACAGCGGTCCTTTTGCCTTTCACCTCCTGAATAAACGGATATTGAATAAATAGTAACTCGGAATAAGCATGTTTTTTTTGAATAAATAGCATGGAATAAATAGCGATAAATATTTTGGATATGTTTCGGCAACTTATTTTCAAACAAAGCGCAAATGATTATTTTATCTTAGAATGAAAAAATTACTTAATGTTACAGCGACCGAAAATGCCTTCCGAGGCAGAAATTAACCAAACACAAATAAACACTAATTACTGATAGATATATAGAGTTCACAATAAGAGTTCCTAAAGGAGGGAATATTTAGCTTGCTACATAATTTTTCCCCCTTTAAGTGTAGCCTCCCGGCTATCACCAAGACTCGTCATCATAATCATCATCATGGCGAGGGAAGTTATAACGGTAAGCCATGCGTCCATGATGGGCAAGCATAGGATTCTTGTCCTCCAAATAACGTAGATAAAAGCTGGCCATAAGATGAAAATTGCATGCGTACATCTGATCAAGAAGAGAGGTACTTTCGTACGAGAATGAGGAGAATTGTGTATGTGCCCGTGTGAGCGTGGAAGGAAACTGTCCCCAAAAGTATACTTCGTGAAACAAAAAAATAGCTGCCGACGAGAAGAAAGTCCTCTTTGGTGTACTCCGATGGAGAGCAGTAAAGAGTTTCTTCAGTGAGCATACACAGTATGTGAATGTGGTCCCTACTGAAGAACGGTGAAGGAAGGCAAAGGGTCGTAGGGCGATGCTTTCTGGCACATCTAGTACAGAAGGAGGTAGGATGTCGGAGATGGGCTGCGTAATAATTGTGTAATAATTGTGAAATGGAACAGTTGTTTTGGATGGTTAGTGTAGGACCTGCAGAAATTGGTCGTAAGCGAGTTGTAAGGTGCATTAAACGAGTGTCAGAAAAGAAAATTAATGGTTTAACGTTATTACTTAGCATTAGTGAGGATGGATAAAATGTTACTTTCTTGCCGGTGGCATCCATGTCATCTCCACGTTGTGGAGAAGGCATAGCTAAAAGGCACAAAAGAATTAGAAGGGTGTATAACAGAGAGCTTGTTGGGGGCGAGTAGACCATGTTGCCCTACGAGAAAGCAAACGACGTCTGTTACTGGCCAGACGTTTTAATCGCCTCTGACAAACACTCAAAGCGTTACGATAGCTGTAGTGGTGAAGGAGATGGTTCCCTGTCATGTTTAGATGAACCCCATCGTATGAAAACAACAAAAGAGAATGATTAGTAACCTTAGGGTGAAACCAGATGGTAGCAAAATGTATATGTTTCAGGCAAGTTATCAGAATGCGATTTAGTGCATGTACACGTGAATTATAATCGGGACACTGAGGCTGTGGAGTAATCCGTGGAAGAATTTGGCCGAGAATAACGTGATCCACCCCGAATTGAAAATGAAAGTGAACAATTAGTTGTACGATATCATTAGCTAGCTCGTGAGTAGTGATGTTAGGGTTACAGAGATCATTAGACCCAATTTCTAACAGAATCACCATCGGCTGAAAAGCTCGAACTACAGGCAGATCGTAACGAAGTGGGAGGGATAGCGTGCGCCCCCCAATACCATGAAATTAGAGTTCCCTAGATGAACGCAATGCAAAATTATTTTCAACACAAGGTAAGCTTGTCTGTCCCATAAAATGTTCCAAATGTTGAACAAAAGAATGGCCAGGAACAAGAACGCGAGGTACATGTGTGGTCGACATTGTGAACTATTATCTACAAGAAAAGAGTAATAAATGATAGATTATGAGGTAGTCCTCACGTGGAAATCCTCCAAAAATCGGTGATCAAGAATATTAGATTCAGGTTCCCAAGTAGCTTCAGATTCGGGGTATCCTACCCATTTCACAAGGTACTGTACTTGCCCATTTTGGATCCGACTTTCAAGAAGTCGTTCTGCATTATAAATGGTCTCATTGTCAATTAGAGCCTTTGACGTTGTGTCGTAAGCGGTTGGTTTATCAAGAGACTGGTTTGTGTCAGTTGGGGATATGATGTGTGTGTCTGGACCGTTAGTGGGAGGAGAGATAGTGCCGTTGGTATCTGGTTAGTGGAGGTGGCGGTTCAAAACTGTCAGCCGGAAGATCGAGGTCAGTAACATAAAACTCGTTGTCAACGTCTGGAGGTGGCGTGATTGGTCGGTCCCGTGGGTCTATGAAAGGTTTCATGCGATTTGCATGAATAGAGCTTACGGGCTTATTCGAGCATCTGCGCAGACAAAGATGCACAGGGCTAAGCCGCTCGACAACCCTATAGGGGCCATGGTAATTGTGTAGTAATTTCTTGCATGTATGTTTTTGGAACATAAACCCACACCTTGGATCCCTCAACGTAGTTAGGGTCCCTGGTTGACCGATCATAATATTCCTTAATTTTCTGTTGGGTACGTGCAATGTTATCCCGAGCGAGCTGTTGTACTATCTCGATATTTTTAACTATCCTACGACAGTGCTCGATGATTGAGCTGGCAGGGTCCCCAGGGGGTAGTAAACTGATGTCCATTGGTAGACGGTTCCCACCCGTAGAGCAAATAGAAAGGGGATTCCCCTGTGCATTAAGACAGAGATGTGCAAAAAGCAAAAAGAGCTGCAGGGATAAAAACGAACCAGTCCTTTTGATTTTTACTTACAAACATGGATAAGGTTTTGGCAAAGAGTGGAGTTCATGCGTTCAACTAACCCATCCGTTTGTGGATGATACGCTGTGGTGTTCAACTTCTTGATACTGTATAATTTGCAACTTCACTGACTAACTGGGAGAGAAAGTTACTCCCACGATCTGAAAGTAGGGTTCTAGGTGCGCCGTTCTTGTTTTCGGCATGTGGGGAGTCTGGTCACGATCGCACGGTAGGTGCGATGATCCCCAGTATCTATCTGATGTTTGACCAAGAAACACCTACCCAATTGGTCGAGGGTATAGGCAAAAACATCATCATAATCCTTAAGTAATTGGTCGAGCCTTCCCTGTTGTTCTGTATTTAATCTAGAGGAGTCTATGTTCTGGGGTGTACGTGGTTCCTTATCCAAGGCAGTTGGGAGATAGTGGTTTGCCTCAGCTTGTAGATCTGATTGTAAAAGGTCATAAGTGTTGATAGCAGGTCCTCAGTAGTATATGTTCCCAGACGTGTGCGTCGAAAAATCTTAATGGGTTGTTCAGTAGGGTTGAGTAACCTAACTGGGACTGAGTTGCCTTCCCATGTCTTAACAAGCTGGGTCGCTGCCAAGATATTATATCTACTAGGTAGGTCATCACATGACTGTACTAACCCCACCTCTCCTAGTGGGCGTTGGCTCCCTAGTTCCCCTGGGACCAGGCCCTGCGAGTTCGGGGGTATCACAAAACTGGCCTGAGCATGGACAAAACAAATGTTGGGTTCCCTGTGGTCATCCACAGCAGCGGAGGG
Organism: Pavona decussata; assembly: GCF_977016875.1. Lineage (NCBI taxonomy): Eukaryota > Metazoa > Cnidaria > Anthozoa > Scleractinia > Agariciidae > Pavona > Pavona decussata. The sequence continues at coordinate 30,625 of NW_028145434.1, read as the reverse complement.
TAGTGGCTTCTGTGTGGGGGTATCCCCAAGTAATTCTAACACATGATCCTGCAAGTCTATCTTTGCCTTATAATGTTCAAGGAAGTCGCGGCCTAAAACTACATCATAAGCGATTATTTCTATAATAAACGCCTTGAAAACGTATGTTTTCCCATGAATTGAAAATGGTAACTCAACTTGTCCTAGTACTGGTATTCTTTGGCCATTAACTGCTGATATAGTTTTGATGTGCGTGGGGGTAGGTGGGTGTTTAGTCATTGTTGGAAGTTGTCGCCAAATTTCGGCGCAAATAGCGCTAACACTCGCCCCTGTGTCAATCAAATAAGTAACTGGATTTCCATCTATGTGTCCTTCGATAGGGATGTTATGTGAGGGATATGTGAGTGGAGCTAAATGATGATTCACTAACGATATGAAAGGCGTGTCAGGCTCAGATGGTAGGTGTTGGTCAGCGGTAGAGGGTGTGGTTGCTAGGGTATCACCCATGTGGTCCATAGTAAGGGGTGTGGTCCCTAGGGTTACAGGTGTGTGGCCAGCGGTAATGGCTGTTGTCACTAACGTGTTAGGTGCATGGTCAGCGGTTACGGCTGTGGTCAGTAACATGTTACGTGTGTGGTTCCCCTGTATGTTTTTGTCAAGGGTTAATTCAGTTTAATGCAGAATAGTTTTCAGTCGTATTACTGTAATCTGTTGTTGAAATATCGTTCATTGCTTGTTGTCCCTTAGGTTGTGTTTTCAGTTTTCGTGGGTCTTGAGTAGTAACTATCAGCTTAGGTTCTTTCTGTGGAAATTCGACTTAACAACAATAAATTTCACGCTCCTCGTATAAACTTTGGCCTATTTCATTTCCTCTCTTTGCCTCTTGTGGTCGGAGGATGATCAAATCAGCTTGTTTTCGTGAGACCGGAATATCATCATTTGTTTCCAAATGGGTCACTCTATCATGGCTAATTTCTGGGTTTGAGTTTAATTCTTCTCTTAAAGTTGCCTTAATCTCATATTCACTATTGCTTTCGAACCCGAGCAGGTTTTTTATTGAAGTTTCTTCTATTATTTCTCGTATGTCATTTACATCGGTCTCTTCTCTATTATTGATTTCTGTTTTTATACTTTGTTCTGAATTATCGTGAATTGTATCTCTCTGGCTCGTATCTAATTTATCGTCAGTCTCTTGTGTGCCCTTGTTTTGTGGAGCTAGAGAGGAATGTTCAGTTCCCTCGTTATCCATGAAAATTCCATTATTGATTTCAGCACTATTCAATTTTATTTCCTCGAGAACGTTTATTGTGTTCAATTCTGCTAATTGTCCTACTGCTGTATTTTCAAAAGAATGGCTCATGACCCCTTTCGTACAATCCAACGGTTTGTTTTGTTGTGATGTGTGTTCATTAGTTTGTGCTAACGAGCGATGTATGCGTTTTGTTTTCGCATGTGACTTTATGGCATGAAAAATGTGTGTCGGCTTTGCGTTTGATTCGAGTCTGTCCGAGATTACAGGCTCGTTTCTTTTGGTAGTTGTGCGTCCGTGTATCCCAAGCGATGGTGAATTCATTGTATTTCTGATTATAGTGTTCAAACTTTTATCCGTATTCCAATTGTCTGTTGTGTTCCTCGTGTTTGTTTTCAGATTCAAATCATCCGTAGAAAGGCTATCAAATCTGCCGGTGTCGGCATTAACAACAAATCTATCCGTCAGTGAATTAATTAAATCCTGTTGTAAAGCAACTTCCAGTTGTCTCGGTTCAACCGAAGTCGTGTTTAGTTTAAAGTCTGTTGGTTGGAAACTGGTGAGCTGGATGGATGTGGAGTAGGCTTATTATGGTTTGGGAACGGGCGGTTTTGTGGAATTGGTATGCGTGGATCTCCGTTATCAGCCTGACGCTTTCTACAAACATACGCAACATGGCCTGGCTTTCGGCAATAATTACAAATGGGACGGCCATCAAATGTACGCCTATTGCGATAATCCTGTCCCTGACTTTGCTGATTTCTTGATCGCCTTAATTCTTGCCTAATTAACTGCGTGACTTCATCCCTGCCCGGGGTTTCTCTTGCGAATAACCCGCCCTTGGGGCCTGACTAGTAGTGAAAGGCGCGTTGTTTTTGGCTCTTCTGAATTCTTCATTTTTGCTAAAACATTCAGTATCTCATCAGTCCGATCTTTAGGCTTGGCTTCTGGAAGTGCCTCTCGTAATTTGGCATGTTTTTCTGCTTCTGCAAACGTTTTTGGTCATTGCAAGATAACATAGTTCTTTAGTTCCGACTTTAGGCCATTCAACAAATTATTCACACTCTTCTGCGGGCATATTCAATCGTTGGTATAATTTACGAATTTCAGAAGCAAATTGGGTTACACTTTCATTAGGCGCTTGTTTTTTGTTGAGTAATTGTTGCCGTAATAAGCAAACATCTGATTCAGTATGAAAATGTTTCTTAAGTGCGTCGCTAAGTTGTTCAAATGTGGCGCTGGATAGCATAGAGGCTGAGAACCAAACGTTTGCATTTCCAGTTAACAATAATGGCAACATATCCGCTTTTTGAAAGCTGTTTAGTTTTTAAAAAGCTGCCGTCAAGTTAAATTGCCAAAGAAAACTGTTTACGTCTGCACTAGCGTCCCCTAATAACGATGGGAACTTAATGTTATTGGAACCGCTAATCGGCATGGAAGTGTATGATTTTTCAAATGTTTTGGCGAACGCGTGCATCTGTTGCTGTAATTGTTCTGTGTGGTGTTCGCTTTGTTCTGTGTGGTGTTCGCTTTGTTGTTGTAATAGCCTCGCAACATCATTGAAAGTAAGAGCCATAGCTGTCGCGTTAGATGCAGTGTTATTAGGTTCGCCTTCAATTTCTACAGTCCCTGATGTGCCTGTTGCAGTAGGTGGACTCGGCATGTGTGGCTGAGTAAGCGTGTTGTTTTTGCTTTTTAGTTGTGTAACTCATTGTTTGTCAACGGCAAATTGTTTACAATTCCCCTCACAGTATTTGGTATCCTAAGAGTTTGAAAGTCCTTTAGTGTTAGTGGACAACCACGTTTTCGATCTTGTTAGCAGTTTGAAGCAAAAATTGAACCTGACTGCATCTCACACCACGTTTTCGATCTTGTTAGCAGTTTGAAGCAAAAATTGAACCCGACTGCATCTCACAAAATGTTTTGCAACTCAGACAATCATAGCAATAACAATGATCAATTGATAGTCTCAATCGTAGTGCCCTCAAATGATGTTGGTGTCCTTAAATAGTCTCGCTTAACCGCGCAAGATACTTTTAAGAAGCGTCTTGCTTAAAGGTTAGCGCTACCTAAATTCAAAATAATTCTACACTTTGTACGATCGGCATTTGGGGTGGCTTGACTTCCTTAAAACACCATGGTACTTGTACACACAATTTCCCTGGTTTCCGTGCTTTTTGCTGCGAGAGGTACTTGTGTCGTCTACCCGGTCCTGTCCACCAGAAATCTGTTACGAGACAGATTTTACGAGTCCAAGGATTGGTCCAACTTGTTTATTTTCCAAAGATAGTCAAGGTGCGCACAGCTCAGGATCAAAAGATCAAGACTACAGAATGCGCTTAGTCTGATTACAGCAGCTATATTTATGCGAAATACTAAAGTTAACTGGTTTTTCTAAAGATAAACGTTATTGTTATGCGAAAACTAGGTGTTCGCAGCTGAGATGAGTCGGATCATCAAAGGAATAAGAAATTAGACAGGGTTTCTTTGTTCGTGCAAAAATTTGGTAAACCTAAGATATCTGAAAGGCTGAATTCCAATACAGCAATTCAAATCGCTAGCCTGAAAGTAATCAAGTTTTACTAAGATCCTGTCGAAACAGATTTTAGTTTAAGGCTAAAAGAAGAGTAAAAATTGAACTGAGAACGATTGAGTTGGCATTGTGAAAACAGGTTTTGCCTTCACAAAACGGAAATATGGACGGACGGGGAAACTCTTCAAAAACACTTCGGTAAAGGCCTTTCTCCTGGGGGAACACTCGCTGGCTGCGGGAAGGACCGAGATCTCTTACGGCAAGCGAATTTCTCTGAGACAGTAAAACCACACAGAACTTGGCTCCAACTTAGAGTTTAATACCAAAACTATAACTAGAATATAGGAAAAATCTTACAAAGCACTTGCATTTATGTGTAGAGCTAGTAAAGCATTCGAATTACATCATTTGCCAACGAGTCAGATTACAGCATACAACAATCATTTCTGAAAGGCTATTGGGTAAATCCTAAGCTCTGAAACATTAATTACTTTCAAAAGTTACACAGGTGGATAACAGTTTAACGAAAGGCTAGTGCAGCTTACAATAACACTTCAACGCTCAATTACAGTTATGATCTTATAGGAACCGTTTAGGCCTAAATGAATACTACAGGTTGTGTTTACGGTTTACTGAACTTGAAACTAAGGAACTTATTATTTTCTACGTTGGTTTTTATATTTTTATCAGCAAGGCAAATTAAGCTAAATCTCTATAAATCCTCTCATCACATTCCTCCCATCTTAGCTCGAAACCCTCCTGGGTCGAGCAATAAAAGCAAAAAGAAAACAAGGAATTGGAAAAAGCACAGGGATGAAAATTTAAAAATAATTGGTTACATGAACTGTTTTTGTTGATTTGTTTTGAAATAGTTTTGTATTTTTTTTGTGTGTGTGTGTGTGTTGTTGGTGGGTTTTTTAAAATTTTGTATTTGTTTTTGTGCCTGAACCGCGGCATAAACCGAGCTACCTAATATAGCGGTCTCAGGGGTTCAATAACAACGAAAAAGGCCAAAATAAATAAATAGATAAATAAATAAATAAATAAGGGTTGGTGCCGAAAAACGCTAAACAGAAAAAAAAACAAAATAGGTGAGATACAAAAAAAAAAAAGAATCCAAAGCTACGTGTACACAAAACAACAAAACAAAATAAAATAACATAACTTAATTACGGCTCCCCCCCAAAAAAATCCAGTGCTATGGAAAAGATTAGGGTAAGCCCTATGCGCGGCAGCTACCGTTTTTGGCGAGCGGGCGCAAAACTGCCGATAGAAATATCGGGCAAAGTCCTCGTTTTCTTCAATGAACAAATTATGTATCACTAAGAGGAAATGTGTGTTTAAATAAGTGTCTTCCTGACGGAGGAGCGCATATGTTTCAATGAGGTGGCGAAAGAAACTCTCCTCGAGGAGAAGATACTGTGCGACGGCATAGACAATGACAAATGGAAAGGTGGTCGTATAGTCCAACAAGCCATCGTCCAATGTGCTGATCATTATGTCTTGTTCTGTCGAGTCCAAAACTACGGGATTAAAACACACCATGTGAGAGCCATGGCGTCCAGCACAACAGTTGTTACAACGGAGGAGGCCCGACCGCACTTTAGCTTGGATGAAAGTACTCCGCTCTTGCACAAGAGCAATGTCAGAAGTTGTGGCCCGGATGCTTGAGCAGCGATGTCTGCTACCACTGATTTTGATGACAAAACTGTTTGTTTTTCTGCTACAATAAAGGACATGAGTCGAAAAATGCATGAAAGCAGTTTGAATAGGGTTCCAGCTAGGAAGAGTTTTGGCCATAATGGGCAGATAGTTAAGAAAACGGTCCATGAAAGACAAATAAGAAAACAACTGATAAAGAGGCCAACTTACCAAGACATGACGGCAGCAAAGATAAACTGAGTAAAACATGAGAGGGGTAAACATCCGTAAACTGCGAGTATGGTTATCTCTAAAAGGCGATGAGATAGGAGGGATAAATTGCCATATATTTATATGATTATGATACATAAAAAAATAATAATAAATAATAACGGCGGTAAAATTGAGAGAATTGGTAATAAGAAAACGCGAAAAGGCATAGTAAGAAAAACAAAAGTTGCTTTGGGAATGTGTAGGGAAAGGAAGAGAGAACTAGTTGGTACCCGTGTGACAAGGGGAATGAAATAAATGAATGTGGGGTAAAAAAACCAGTAAAAATTAGTCGTCCGTGGTTGTTTCGCATGTGGACAATGAAATAGTCAGCAATTGTAAAGGGTGATGGGTTTGGCGAATGCACACGAACAAAAACAAAAAAGCGAGAAAATTCAATATGGTTAACGCGAATGTAAGATAAGTAAAAATATCGTTGACACTGGTAGATGTAGTAGGTTGGAGTTGGTTAATGTCGTTTTTAAGTTTAGTAAGGCACTGGGTGAGAGTGCGGTCAACAAGATCGTATGTGTTATCTAAAGAAACCATGGTAGAGTATTCAAGGTTCAAATCTGCAGGAATGGGAATGTTAGGTGCGGAAATATTAACTGTAGGAGTATTTGCAGTAACCCACAGGACATAGGTAAAATGGCTATTTTAAAAAAGCGGAATTGAAAAACGTAAAGTTTGGGGACAGGTTCCTAAACCTCCCTTTTCATATTGAAAGGATGAATTACAAGGTACGTGAATAATTGATAAGGGCGACAAGGATAATTGTGTGCTGGTGGAGTGGGAATACAAAGTGAGGTTATGAAAAGCAATGCTCAAATAATAGCAGCCTCCAAATAACAACATCAACGGTGTGTGGCGACAAGGTGTTAGAACCCTATGAAGTTGCTTAAATGCAACTTTCGAATTCGGTGTCCAGGGTAGGCCAAGCCAAGTCGGCTGCTGAACGGTATGCAGAATATTCTCTGGACAGAGAATTGTAGTGTCATCCTGAAAACATTTATCCAATTCGGGTGCTTCTAGAAGGTATCGTTGATTGTCACAAGTTAACAATAGCAGGTCATCGAAAGGCACCGGGCTGCCAAAACAATGTTTTTTGTGACTGTAAGTAATTGGCCTTAATTGTTCAATAGTGCAAATAGATTTTGAGGACGATATTTCAGGAAGGGTTAAAAGCAAATTCAGTTGTAATTTCTTGTTGTGCTGGAATTTGTAATCTACCAAAGGCTGGATGATGGTTGCAAAACCAGATTTGAGAGCGTCAAGAGTGTAAACCAGGGTTGGAATTGTTGCTAGACAGACATTTAATTCCGTAGTTAGAAAACGCGGCAGATCGGCAAAGCTGATGAGAGTCTTCCCCGTGAGATGAGAGAGTTGTTGAAAAACATCTTCAATCTCCGTTAAGCATAATATATTACTCATAGCGCGGTTGACCTGAAGAAAATATAAGGATAAAAATTCCATGTTGGCGTGATAGTGACATTGTTCCTTGGTGAATTATTTTTGTAGTTGCTGGTTCCAGGTGGTAAATGAGCGGTCCATGTCACGCATTGAATTAAGTAATTGTTTAACTTTAGTGTTCAGTAGGTCTATTGTTTTGACAAGGTACGTGACTTTCCCATTGACCACGCGAGTTAGCTGCTGGCTAGTGACCATTGTGCCCGCTGTTTCGCGAAGAACCGATATCAAATTAGGACCTTGGGGCGTATCACAACTCTTCTTTGTAAAAACATGATACAAGGCCTTCAACAAATCAAAAACTCCCATGTGGCAAATAAATGGACTCCGGCGTTGGCGCACGCGTAACCACGCAAGTTCATCTGGTGCCGGCAGGTGGCGCGGGCCCATGTTTTGCATTCTTGTAAATTGTTGGGGTAATGGCGTGTTGGACAAGACATCTGAAAAGGCATGCCTGTAGAATATTGATAAAAACGTCGCAAAAAGCTATCACACTCCAAAAGGCTAGTAACTCTTTGTAGCAAATATAAGTGATGGGTTGTGCGCTGTATACTGCTTATAGAGTCGAGAATTTTCGTGTAGAAAGCAACCTAAACAGAATCGCAGCTCGTATTTAACTGTAGCCAAGCACCGCACGGAAGTATTTTCAGATCTGTGTGAATACTGACTAACTTGGTATCATTAAACAAAATGAGCGGGCACGGGTTGGATGCAATCATTGAACTGTTAGGGAAAAAGGTAATTCTCTTGCCAGATTCATCGTATTCCTGGGTTGTCACGGGAACAATAATGATAAACAGAATCATAAACATCAGTTGCCAAAAATGAAGAGGAAACTGGTGACACTACATTGTCGTACCCCTCTGAGTTAGGATTTCCCGAAGGGGAAGTAGTGGAGGTGTACTGGAAACTGAGTGGCCTGGCTCTTGGTGGGAAGAAAGTGGACTTTCTGTGACAGATACATGAGCCAAGACCACTTGCGCTCGATGCTCGGCAATAGAGGCGGAGATATCTCAGGGAGGCAGCATAGAGACATCCATAGGAAGGCGTGGCTGGCGGCCGTAGAGAAGGAAAAATGGAGATTCTCCCGTTACTTCCGATGGTGAGATGCCGTACCCAAAAAGGACTGGGTTCAAATAGCGGTCCAATCTTTCTGTGAGCTGCTGACGTACATGGAAAGGCTTTGAGCAAGAGTTCCATTAAAACGTTCGACCATTTTAGTCAGGCGCAAAAGAGACACAGACATGCGAAACTGCATTAGAATGTTTTGACAAAAATTGTAATAATATACTATCATGATGCGAATTTGTTTTCGCGAAACGAGTCAATCGACTTTGCCATTGTGTAAATGTGCTGTCAACAAGTTTAAGATCTTGTGAAAGGCGATTGATTTTTAGTTGTCAAAGAATCAGTGGTTTCATTATTTAAATAAACTTGCCATTTAGTACACGAGGAAGTGATTGTGAAGCGCCAATACTACGTGGCATTGAGCGCAGCGTGTCTCTAAAAGAACTAATATGGTTAGGCTCACATGAGTGACCTAAAGAAAAAAGGCCTGTGTGGCACATAAAACTACTGTGTCAATGTCGTGAATAATTGTTGGGGCATCTGAATCATTGGATCTGCTGGGAGACTCGCATGAAATATCCTTGTCTGAAACTAAAATAAGACACATGCAACTTGTTAGCTACCAACGTATTGTTCAAGAAAATGTCCATTCCCCTCCAATAAATGGACGGATTGTGGCTTGAATCCCCCCTCCCTAAAAACCCTTCAGAAATTCCATTTTACCTTCCAAAAGACAACTCCAACAACCCTTAAACTGGAGGTGAGGAGTATAAGCGAAAGCCCTATATCTCAACACTGGCTGTAGCAGGCCCTTTGTCGTTATATAAACAATCCACCGCTCAACAATTAGGTATTCATTCTGATTTGATTGTTAGAACTGGGGCGCTTTCCATTTGTCAGAAACTGTCAGCTAGACTGGTTCTGACAAATCCATAAATCGAGTCTATCATTGTTTGAAGGGCTGATTCCTTGAATTATTCAAAAATGTCACTTCATCAGAATAGTGTGTCATTTTGAACCAATTGAAAAGTGTGGCATACAAACTGTCATTCAAATTGGAGCATTTTGTTTGCAAAATAATTGAACTGGCTGGACAGTTCTGACAAATAGAAAATGCCCTTAGTATTGACACTTATTTCCTACATAAGTCCGCTAAATCAGTGCAAGTTGATTCGCTTTGACCATGTTTGGTCCTGGGAAGGTTTTGTTGGAGTGGAGTTATGAGTTGTTAAACCTCCTGCAATAAGTCATTCAAAATGTAAAAAATATAACACCCATAGTTCAGTTTTAATTATCCCACTTTTCTAAAGTCCCATTGTGATGTCAAAAAAACCGTTAGTTTCAAGCACATAACTACTTATTTATTTTTCGAGATGTACAATTGATACCTCATTGGCCCCATATGTCCAGTCAGGCCTTCTTATTACGTCTTTTAGATAACGTTGTCAATTTGTGGTCCAGTGTTGACTGAAACGCATTCACTCTGCACAAGGCAATGATGTTAACATAATCTGAATTTGGTTTCAATGCTAAGATTCAAAATTATGTTTCATATATTATTGTTTTATATATTCAAAGTCATAGTAATATTTTTGTCAACCGAAGTTGCAAGGAGAAAAGTGAACATGAAATTTAGTTTACTACAGATTTACTCATGGTTCCCTGAATGCGAAAACTATATAAAGTATCTATTGATTACTTCACCCTCAATTTGTTCCTAACCAGAGATAAGACATTTTCTATCACAGACCTTTATTCTCTAATCCTTAATCTGTTGTTTAGTTGTTTAATATTCGGCTAGAGTGCACAACATAAAAAACTGCTACTCTGATAAAAGTGGTGCGAAACAGGACACACCCTTCAGTTAATTTAGTTATTTCTCGTTCCGCATATCTCATATTTCACATAATTATGCCATTCCACATATCATGCTACCTGCGATTCCGCAAACTTAATCACTTTTACCCTCATTGGTTAGTAAACCAGCAGTACATAAAACAGAAAAAATCGTCATGATTTAAGATTTTATCTAAAGAACCGACTGGTATTGGGGATCAAAAGTTTAAGTGCCAGAATAAAACAAATTAAATTATCATTCAGACTTAGTCATAGACGGAATCTCGAATTTTGCACTTAACTAACATTTTAGCTCAAAAATCCCTGATTTTTTCCCAATAAATTGCATCAAAAGATAAAGAAAATAATATTCAGCTTCCAAAATCAGTAACAATTCTAAGAACATTGCGTATGCACAATCCACGGCTAGATAGGTTAAGGGAATGTTACAGAAACGGGCATCTGTAGGTCTAATGGCTAGACAATGTAAACACCCATAACATAAGAACAGCTAATGACACCTTTTGGTTTGGTATAAGCGATAAATTAAAACTGATCTCCTCACCTTGCTGGGCATCAGTGTTGTATTGCAGCCAAGCTCCCCAAAGATAACAGGGGAATAGGAAATCAAAATGGACCGAGAAGTAACACCCTGCCATACTTGAATAGAACAAAAAAAAAATAATGAAATGGAAATTTAAAGCACCAACAAGAAACCAATAAAGATAAATACTGTATTCATCATTTCAGCGATGGAAAACTCTTTGAGTTCCTATGGAAAGAATACTCGAAGGTATCTTTTCCGTCCCCGCAGAAAATTTGAAAATGTTTCGAAGGCGTATCTTGGGGGTGAAACAGATCAGGCATTTAGTTTCAAGAAACTTTTCAATGGGGTTGCGCTTTCAGGCAGAGCGTTTTCTTAGACCAGTCATTGTAAGTAAAGTTAAGAGCTGAGAAGCCGCTATCTAAAAGAAATGAGAGAAAAAAAGAAAGAAACCTTAAATACACAAAACTTTCCAGCAGTTCTCGCATCTTCTTCCTTTCCCCCTTCTCCTTCCTCTCCTCTTCCCGCTGGCGCTTCTCGCTCAGCTTGTTTTTTTTTTCTGCCCCCCCCTTATTTTTCATCTCTGCCTCTCCCTCCATCTTTTCTTTTGCTCTCAACTTGGCTGGGTTGTTTTTCCGCCACCTTCTTACTTGATCCACCTTCCTCCCTTTTCCTGTTTGGGTCTTTTCCTTTAACTTTTCGTTTTCTTTCTTTAATGCTTCTATTTCCTTGCCCTTTTGTTGTACCTCCGAAAGGAGATCCGCAATTTTGTTATTCACTCTTCTAAACACGCGTACTGCTTCGTCCGAAAGTGGTATTTCAAATCCCATCTGTAAAAACCAAAATGATTTGTATGTAGGTTAAACCAATAGCTTCATTCATTAACAGACAAGTATTTTGACTGAAACAGAGAAAACATATTGAACTCCACTTTGTTCCAATAAGTTTTGATTTCTTTTTGATTTCTTAGCGGGATATTTTCCCAACAAATTGCATCAAAAGATAAAGAAAATTCAGCTTCCAAAATCAGTAACGATTCTCAGAACATTACGTATGCACAATGCAGGGCTAGATAAGCTAAGGGAATGTTAGAGAAACAGGCATCTGTAGGTCTAACGTCTTAGACGATGTAAACTCCTCTAACAGCTAATTATGCTTTTTGGTTTGGAATAAGCGATAAATTAAAACTCGTTTTCTCACCTTGCTGGGCATCAGTGTTGTATTGCAGCCAAGCTCCCCAAAGAAAACAGAGGAATAGGAAATCAAAATTGGACCGAGAAGTAAAAACCTGCCATACTTGAATAGAACAAAAAAAATTAATGAAATGGGAATTTAAAAGCACCAACAAGAAACTGATAAAGATAAATACTGTATTCATCATTTCAGCGATGGAAAACTCTTTGAGTTCCTATGGAAAGAATACTCAAAGGTATCTTTCCCATCCCTGCAAAAAATTTAGTTTCAGTGATGTTTGGTTTTCACATGGAAGAGAAATTAACTAAAAGTTAAGTATGCTAGCACTTCTACGACAAGCTGTTCACAAAAATCTTTAACTCGAAGACTACTGAAGATAAATACGATGTCTACAAATTTTATCACCCTACTAATAGGTTTATTAATTATATTAAAGAATTACCAGAAAAGAAAAGAAAAAAAGGGAAAGGTGAAGTTAAATGCGACGATCTATGTTACTGTGTAGTCTACATTTTTAATAGCGCAAACCAACAACGAGCCCATTATTTCATAGCCTCAGACTAAAAACGTCATGAATTTGGTAAAACAAAAGTCATACTGGAAGCTTTTATAGGTTTATTTTTTGTATTCATTATTTGAGGTTTTGTTGACAAAAAATGCTGTTGATCATTTAAAATTTGTTTCCTCGTAAAGGAGTGGTTATTTGGTCAAACGGATCTCCTTTTCATAAGTGTGGTACTAGAGACTATCACTGTACAAAGCATGAGCGAATTCCAAATTTGAGCTGTGTCCAGGATTTTTTGGTTTTTACAGACATTTACTCTTAGAGTTTGCTGCAATCTGCACTTCTGGTGTTTATTGTTCAATTTTGTTTATTATTTTACCCTTCATTTTTCGTTTCGTTTCGCAAAATACAGTAAGCTGTATCAAGGCACAGAGTTAAATTGATTGTGGCATTTGACATTGGCTTAAATAGAGGGGCGGACGTACGTCGACAGACGGTTGGACATGGGCATAACAAAATGTCTCTTATCAATGGGGCTAAAAAAATTTGTAGGCTTACCTTACAACAACAAAAAACACGTGTTGCTTGATGTAAATAAGTAAAAGCTTGAATATGAATATTTGAATTTTAAAAAAATTTAACATGTAAAAGGTAATAAGAATATAAATAATAATATTTAAACCCATTTCCTCCAGGTAATAACTAGTACTTGCTTAGCTTTTTTTAATGTTTTTATACAGCTGTCACAGTAATAATCTTGACAATTGCAGTCAATCACTTTTTCAAATAAACTGAAAATTTCTACTTTATGAAGTTCGGTTCCGGCTTTATAAAAATAGGTGCAGGGCACACGGTTCCATTGAATTTCACCCTCTGGGTGTAGGGTACCAAAAATCTGTAAACAAAGGACCCCCAATCTGCACGCCCAAACTGCACAATCTTAATCTTAAAACTTTTGATGCGCTTCAAGAAATATGATTTAAACACAAACACTTTCAAAGTAGCACAAGAAGAACTCAACGGTGAATCTAAATGAAGAATAAGTACATGGACTTTACAATGCACGCTGTTCGCAACCTCACTGAGAAACAAAGCACACCAATTTGTGCTTGTCTTTGAAACCCCACAATCATAGATACAAGAAAAACTTTTAACACGCTTTCACAAGGGCTTTTATGTGCTTGTACATTAATTGTTTTTTACAAGGTGCTATACACTTGTCAATAGAACTAAATGAAAAACAATTAAGAGCGGTACAAGTGTCCTTGTAGATAACTAACTAAAATATTTAGAGCGGAACCAAAGTGTTGTAAATAGCGAACTAAATTAAAATTGTTGCTTGGATCTCTAGATTGTGAGTCCAGCTTGGAAAACTAATTCCGGCATCAAACGTCTTTCTGAATACACTAAATTACAACTTGGAAAATCTTAATGAATCCCACAACTAACAACAGCTGCGAGTGAATATTTCCGGAGATAAGAAGAACTTTTCGTTAAGTACATCAACACGTCTAACGAGAACCAATTCAACTAGGAAATGACAGGCCAGCTGAACTTGCTAGGTTTTAAATTAATCGTGTAGAAGCTATCTACTTCCAAAGTAACCAAACAAGCTCAAATGAAAGTAGTTTAAAGTTAATAAACTAAAGAAGTGATTGTTGACTTAAGTTTAATACAATACTTCTAAATCCTCAAGGGACAAAAGAAATGCTAATTTAGCTCTACAAGTTGTTTACATTTCTTTCCGTTGGTTTCCTAAGGTTACAGAGAACAAGAACAGTGAATCTTAAAGCGAATAACTTCTTCCAGCGAAGCGAATAAATAATTTGCAAGAAGACCAACTCCTTCTTTCTTTTTTCTAAGATAAAATATGGTTGAATCACGGACAATCAGCCGTGACGACTAGCGCAAATCTAAAGCAAGCTATATATTTGATTATACTATGACTAATAAATTCTGTGCGAACCTAAGTTCCTAATTCTTGCCAACATTGCCCAAAGCCCCCGTAACACTCTCCCAACTTTTGTCAAGACTCCGGGCGAGAGAAAAGGGCGAAAAGAAAGAACCTAATTGAAATGACGTGGAAACGTAGTAAAATATATGGCTAAATATGGTGCAATACAGTTTTTTTTGTTTGTTTTTTGTTTGTTTTTTTTGTTTTTGATATATGGAGATATACAGATATATGTGCGTCCAGGCACAGGTGGAAAGAAAAGCTAACTACTACAACTCACGAACTAATTATCGCAGGTGGCTCTGCATCCAATCTGTTAGGGCTTGTAGTTTATGCCTGGTGGTCATCGGGAGATGGCTTGGCATTAACCGCTTGAGGGACGGGCATCCAATGTCCTCCAGGTTCCTTACGCACAAGTTCAAATCATCTAAGGTAAATGACCCCAGCAGGTCCTGGAGGAGCAACAACTTTTGATGTCCCTTGACCCATAGGACAAGGGTCGTAGGGGCCGTTTTTACACGCTCGAGCTCGTCGAGGACAGCTGCCTCCAAAAACGACGAGAGGCTGTCCATGGCGGAAGAGGACGGAATCCCGCTGTCTAAGATTGGCCAGCCATGGGTTGCGGACTGGTGGGAATACGTATGCCAAGCGTCAGGAGTCGCGTTCAGCAAATCTGTCGTATCAAACTTTCGAATACAGCACCGCCGGCCGAAGAGACTGTTCATGGCCAAGGCCTTGAGGTGAAAAAATTCACGGCCATGCTGGAACCCATCGAGCTCAATGACAACGGACATAAAAGCCATTATAATACACAGGATTCTGGAAATACGTCGTAAAAACTCGGGCAACGGGTGGTTGAGCAAAGTGAAACGAACGGGGAAAGAGGGTGTATTTGAAGGGGACAGCGACAAAGGGTGAACAAAAAACGTGGTGAAATAATAGGTCAAATAAGTGTGAGAGGAACAGTAAAAGTTGGCAAAATGGGTTTGTGTGTGTGAGCAGGTGGCAGTGGGAAAAATAAAGAGTTTAAGGAGCACACAAGGATGTGACAATCAAAACAAAGGGCGACTGACCGAAAACTTGGAACAAAAGACTGAGGATTTTTTTTTTAACTACGCATGCTACAACCCCGGAGCTAAAAGTACCAGTCGACTGGTTATGCGTAAGGGGCAGAACTTCAACGCCCTGATTTTTTCCCAATAAATTGCATCATAAGATAAAGAAAATAATATTCAGCTTCCAAAATCAGTAACAATTCTAAGAACATTGCGTATGCACAATCCACGGCTAGATAGGTTAAGGGAATGTTACAGAAACGGGCATCTGTAGGTCTAATGCCTAGACAATGTAAACACCCATAACATAAGAACAGCTAATGACACCTTTTGGTTTGGTATAAGCGATAAATTAAAACTGATCTCCTCACCTTGCTGGGCATCAGTGTTGTATTGCAGCCAAGCTCCCCAAAGATAACAGGGGAATAGGAAATCAAAATGGACCGAGAAGTAACACCCTGCCATACTTGAATAGAACAAAAAAAAAAAATAATGAAATGGAAATTTAAAAGCACCAACAAGAAACCAATAAAGATAAATACTGTATTCATCATTTCAGCGATGGAAAACTCTTTGAGTTCCTATGGAAAGAATACTCGAAGGTATCTTTTCCGTCCCCGCAGAAAATTTGGAAATGTTTCGAAGGCGTATCTTGGGGGTGAAACAGATCAGGCATTTAGTGTCAAGAAACTTTTCAATGGGGTTGCGCTTTCAGGCAGAGCGTTTTCTTAGACCAGTCATTGTAAGTAAAGTTAAGAGCTGAGAAGCCGCTATCTAAAAGAAATGAGAGAAAAAAAGAAAGAAACCTTAAATACACAAAACTTTCCAGCAGTTCTCGCATCTTCTTCCTTTCCCCCTTCTCCTTCCTCTCCTCTTCCCGCTGGCGCTTCTCGCTCAGCTTGTTTTTTTTTTTTCTGCCCCCCCCTTACTTTTCCTCTCTGCCTCTCCCTCCATCTTTTCTTTTGCTCTCAACTTGGCTGGGTTGTTTTTCCGCCACCTTCTTACTTGATCCACCTTCCTCCCTTTTCCTGTTTGGGTCTTTTCCTTTAACTTTTCGTTTTCTTTCTTTAATGCCTCTCTTTCCTTGCCCTTTTGCTGTACCTCCGAAAGGAGATCCGCAATTTTGTTATTCACTCTTCTAAACACGCTTACTGCTTCGTCCGAAAGTGGTATTTCAAATCCCATCTGTAAAAAACAAAATGATTTGTATGTAGGTTAAACCAATAGCTTCATTCATTAACAGACAAGTATTTTGACTGAAACAGAGAAAACATATTGAACTCCACTTTGTTCCAATAAGTTTTGATTTCTTTTTGATTTCTTAGTGGGATATTTTCCCAACAAATTGCATCAAAAGATAAAGAAAATTCAGCTTCCAAAATCAGTAACGATTCTAAGAACATTACGTATGCACAATGCAGGGCTAGATAAGCTAAGGAAATGTTAGAGAAACAGGCATCTGTAGGTCTAACGTCTTAGACGATGTAAACTCCTCTAACAGCTAATTATGCTTTTTGGTTTGGAATAAGCGATAAATTAAAACTCGTTTTCTCACCTTGCTGGGCATCAGTGTTGTATTGCAGCCAAGCTCCCCAAAGAAAACAGAGGAATAGGAAATCAAAAATGGACCGAGAAGTAAAAACCTGCCATACTTGAATAGAACAAAAAAAATTAATGAAATGGGAATTTAAAAGCACCAACAAGAAACTGATAAAGATAAATACTGTATTCATCATTTCAGCGATGGAAAACTCTTTGAGTTCCTATGGAAAGAATACTCAAAGGTATCTTTCCCATCCCTGCAAAAAAATTTAGTTTCAGTGATGTTTGGTTTTCACATGGAAGAGAAATTAACTAAAAGTTAAGTATGCTAGCACTTCTACGACAAGCTGTTCACAAAAATCTTTAACTCGAAGACTACTGAAGATAAATACGATGTCTACAAATTTTATCACGCTATTAATACGTTTATTAATTATATTAAAGAATTACCAGAAAAGAAAAGAAAAAAAGGGAAAGGTGAAGTTAAATGCGACAATCTATGTTACTGTGTAGTCTACATTTTTAATAGCGCAAACCAACAACGAGCCCATTATTTCATAGCCTCAGACTAAAAACGTCATGAATTTGGTAAAACAAAAGTCATACTGGAAGCTTTTATAGGTTTATTTTTTACCTCGATGGGGAGCGGGATCAAAACAAGTGTGGTTGAATAGTGTGTGTCCTGTGAGTTGTAGGAACAGACCAGCAGATGAATTGTAAGTTGTAGTCGGAGGCCATTGGTACCGAGACAGTCAGGTGTGCTGGACAGTGACCAAGGCCTGTGACTATATCGTAGAAGGTCTGGTTAGAAGGAAACTGGTAGATTGTCAGCGGTGTCCTGACCAAAGGCCGAGAGGTCAGTTGCATTGTCGTTGTGGTTGTTGCCAGGAACATACGTCCACCCAGATTTAGTAGTAGGTGTAGGTTGGAGCAGTCTTTGGCTCGTACATGGTGTCGTGGAAATGAAGTTTAGTATCAAAGTTAAAAGGAAAACCATAGTCGACACAGAAACGCATAGTACTGTCTGATTTCTAAACTAGCACTACAGGGGCCGACCAGGGAGAGACTGACGGAGAGATAATTTCGTTAGCTAACATGTCCTTGATTTTATTTGTCAATTTTATCCTTATTCGCTGGGGATGTTCTATAGGACCATATTCTCCACCAATAAATATGTCGCGTTGGCAATATTTAGGGTTATAAGTAAGACTCAGTTAGTTGTTGAAGCAGTTTAATCCGCTTCGTTAGTTCCAAAGTTACAAGTCCATTAGCCTAGAAAGTGGCTTTTATCTATTACAGAATTCAATATTTAATTGCATTTCACTGGGTCTGTTATACAGAAATCAATGTCATCAGCTGCCCCTAGCCGCAGACAGAAAAGATGTTTACAAACGTTAATTTTTGTCTACTTGTGCAAAATTCAACTCTTTTAGACCTGTTCAGACCTAAATATCGATAAGAAATAATAATTCACACGAAAGAAAGTCTTTAGAAACTCTTTAGTTAAAGCTATCTTTCTGTCAGAAAACATTCTCATGAATTCAATTTGCCTGAAAATGATTTAGTTAAGAACAAGACCTTAAAAGGTGTGAACCTTCCAGCCCAGTTCAAGATTTAATGAGTCTGTTCGAGTCTTATTATTATGCAAAACTTGGCCAAACGTGTTTTGGCTTTTGCTCATAAGATAAACTTAAGGTCCCTAAATGCAATTACTTGTTTAATGAACCTTGGCAGCTGAGGACATTCTTACAAATTTTAATCAGAAGAGTTTGTCCAGATGGATGCCTGAGCATATACCAAATGATGTTTGTTGAGAAATTGTTTAATTGAGGTTAATGCTGCAACACGCTAGCATATTTTTTCCCCCTTCACCAAAAAAACTAGAGATTTCTAGTCATATAAAGAAAACCCAAAATGATTATAAAGTATTTTGAAGATAAAAATGCCACAAGGTACTGCTTTGAGCTAGAAATCGTTTGCAATGAATTTGATCTTTGTCTATCTTATTCTTGGTTTGTTATGAGTGGTTTTTCATTGATGTTTCTAACAACTGAATCAATAGGCCATAAGAGATCCTTCAATAAATTCATAAAACTCGTACAATTTTAGCTTGTTGCTCTCCACAGACCTTGTATTCTTTAGATACAAATAAACATAAATATTTTGTATTTGGTTTTGTAATTTTGACTTTTAGCTTTAAATATGTTAATAAAAATGGACTAAATGGCATGCGAGATTTCTAAGAGCGAACGTGCATGTTAACCGCGAATCGCGCGCCTTAACAAAGGATGTTTGAACAACTGACACTGTATTCGGTGTCTCAATTAGTGTTGATCCCAAAACTGTTTTCTTGTATTTAGGCGTGACTCAGGATCTTCAGATAATTACCTGCAAAGTCGACATTTTGTCAATTCCTGGTATTTGCATGATCACAGTTGAATTTGCTTTCAGGGCGTGTGGGCTAATAAATTGATCTCTCTTTGAAAAGTCGCTTCAATATGGCCGAGTAGTTTGAATTCTAAAATATCTCTCGAATTATACCCTCACAGGACTCCCTGCATGAGCACTTGGAAAGTACTTAATTGAGCAACAAGGGAGGTGACATTTACATCGCCGCTGAACTTCAATGCCAAATCATCTACCTCTTTGCAAGTATCTTCTCCACTGGCCGCTTTGAGGAGCAGTGTCTCCAGACACCTTAAGCTGCTGAAAGACTTGAAGACTGTAAGGACCGATCAGCAGTTGTCAGGTTGTTGAATATCTGCACAAGGACCAAATCTGGCAAGGAATTGATCCTTGATTGCAACACTTGAGGGATTCCTTGGCGCCATCTTCAAGTAGCACAGAAAACATGTGCGTGCAATCTTCATGGTATTTACCGCGGATTGTTTACTGACTGATTTTATTTATTGCCCTAACTCGTTTTGCTTTATTTTTTGCTTCTCTTGGTTGCTTTTTTTCTTTCTTTTTTTTTACGTTTTATGGGTTTTTAATCATTATTTTGTGTATTTTTGGCTTGAAATTGGGGGCCTCCAGCTCCACCATCCCTAAAAAGTGTTTAATGAATAGGATTTGCGTGTAAGCGATTCAAAAGTTACGATTGTCTGATTTAGTAGCGTAATGATGAATGTTGTCATTATTTGAGGTTTTGTTGACAAAAAATGCTGTTGATCATTTAAAATTTGTTTCCTCGTAAAGGAGTGGTTATTTGGTCAAACGGATCTCCTTTTCATAAGTGTGGTACTAGGGACTATCACTGTACAAAGTATGACCGAATTCAAAATTTGAGCTGTGTCCAGAATTTTTTGGTTTTTACAGACATTTACTCTTAGAGGTTGCTGCAATCTGCACTTCTGGTGTTTATTGTTCAATTTTGTTTATTATTTTACCCTTCATTTTTCGTTTCGTTTCGCAAAATACAGTAAGCTGTATCAAGGCACAGAGTTAAATTGATTGTGGCATTTGACATTGGCTTAAATAGAGGGGTGGACGTACGTCGACAGGCAGTTGGACATGGGCATAACAAAATGTCTCTTATCAATGGGGCTAAAAAAATTTGTAGGCTTACCTTACAACAACAAAAAACACGTGTTGCTTGATGTAAATAAGTAAAAGCTTGAATATGAATATTTGAATTTTAAAAAAATTTAACATGTAAAAGGTAATAAGAAAATAAATAATAATAATTAAACTTATTTCCTCCAGGTAATAACTAGTACTTGCTTAGCTTTTTTTAATGTTTTTATACAGCTGTCACAGTAATAATCTTGACAATTGCAGTCAATCACTTTTTCAAATAAACTGAAAATTTCTACTTTATGAAGTTCGGTTCCGGCTTTATAAAAATAGGTGCAGGGCACACAGTTTCATTTAATTTCACCCTCTGGGTGTAGGGTACCAAAAATCTGTAAACAAAGGACCCCCAATCTGCACGCCCAAACTGCACAATCTTAATCTTAAAACTTTTGATGCGCTTCAAGAAATATGATTTAAACACAAACACTTTCAAAGTAGCACAAGAAGAACTCAACGGTGAATCTAAATGAAGAATAAGTACATGGACTTTACAACGCACCCTGTTCGCAACCTCATTGAGAAACAAAGCACACCAATTTGTGCTTGTCTTTGAAACCCCACAATCATAGATACAAGAAAAACTTTTAACACGCTTTAACAAGGGCTTTTATGTGCTTGTACATTAATTGTTTTTTACAAGGTGCTATACACTTGTCAATAGAACTAAATGAAAAACAATTAAGAGCGGAACAAGTGTCCTTGTAGATAACTAACTAAAATATTTAGAGCGGAACCAAAGTGTTGTAAATAGCGAACTAAATTAAAATTGTTGCTTGGATCTCTAGATTGTGAGTCCAGCTTGGAAAACTAATTCCGGCATCAAACGTCTTTCTGAATACACTAAATTACAACTTGGAAAATCTTAATGAATCCCACAACTAACAACAGCTGCGAGTGAATATTTCCGGAGATAACAAGAACTTTTCATTAAGTACATCAACACGTCTAACGAGAACCAATTCAACTAGGAAATGACAGGCCAGCTGAATTTGCTAGGTTTTAAATTAATCGTGTAGAAGCTATCTACTTCCAAGGTAACCAAACAAGCTCAAATGAAAGTAGTTTAAAGTTAATAAACTAAAGAAGTGATTGTTGACTTAAGTTTAATACAATACTTCTAAATCCTCAAGGGACAAAAGAAATGCTAATTTAGCTCTACAAGTTGTTTACATTTCTTTCCGTTGGTTTCCTAAGGTTACAGAGAACAAGAACAGTGAATCTTAAAGCGAATAACTTCTTCCAGCGAAGCGAATAAATAATTTGCAAGAAGACCAACTCCTTCTTTCTTTTTTCTAAGATAAAATATGGTTGAATCACGGACAATCAGCCGTGACGACTAGCGCAAATCTAAAGCAAGCTATATATTTGATTATACTATGACTAATAAATTCTGTGCGAACCTAAGTTCCTAATTCTTGCCAACATTGCCCAAAGCCCCCGTAACACTCTCCCAACTTTTGTCAAGACTCCGGGCGAGAGAAAAGGGCGAAAAGAAAGAACCTAATTGAAATGACGTGGAAACGTAGTAAAATATATGGCTAAATATGGTGCAATACAGTTTTTTTTGTTTGTTTTTTGTTTGTTTTTTTTGTTTTTGATATATGGAGATATACAGATATATGTGCGTCCAGGCACAGGTGGAAAGAAAAGCTAACTACTACAACTCACGACCTAATTATCACAGGTGGCTCTGCATCCAATCTGTTAGGGCTTGTAGTTTATGCCTGGTGGTCATCGGGAGATGGCTTGGCATTAACCGCTTGAGGGACGGGCATCCAATGTCCTCCAGGTTCCTTACGCACAAGTTCAAATCATCTAAGGTAAATGACCCCAGCAGGTCCTGGAGGAGCAACAACTTTTGATGTCCCTTGACCCATAGGACAAGGGTCGTAGGGGCCGTTTTTACACGCTCGAGCTCGTCGAGGACAGCTGCCTCCAAAAAGGACGAGAGGCTGTCCATGGCGGAAGAGGACGGAATCCCGCTGTCTAAGATCGGCCTGCCATGGGTTGCGGACTGGTGGGAATAGGTACGCCAAGCGTCAGGAGTCGCGTTCAGCAAATCTGTCGTATCAAACTTTCGAATACAGCACCGCCGGCCGAAGAGACTGTTCATGGCCAAGGCCTTGATGTGGAAAAATCCACGGCCATGCTGGGACCCATCGAGCTCAATGACAACGGACATAAAAGCCATTATAATACACAGGATTCTGGAAATACGTCGTAAAAACTCGGGCAACGGGTGGTTGAGCAAAGTGAAACGAACGGGGAAAGAGGGTGTATTTGAAGGGGACAGCGACAAAGGGTGAACAAAAAACATGTGGTGAAATAATAGGTCAAATAAGTGTGAGAGGAACAGTAAAAGTTGGCAAAATGGGTTTGTGTGTGTGAGCAGCTGGCAGCGGGAAAAATAAAGAGTTTAAGGAGCACACAAGGATGTGACAATCAAAACAAAGGGCGACTGACCGAAAACTTGGAACAAAAGACTGAGGATTTTTTTTTTTTTAACTACACATGCTACAACCCCGGAGCTAAAGAGAAGTACCAGTCGACTGGTTATGCGTAAGGGGCAGAACTTCAACGCCCTGATTTTTTCCCAATAAATTGCATCATAAGATAAAGAAAATAATATTCAGCTTCCAAAATCAGTAACAATTCTAAGAACATTGCGTATGCACAATCCACGGCTAGATAGGTTAAGGGAATGTTACAGAA
>NW_028145434.1:0-2500 GCF_977016875.1 Pavona decussata | reverse complement strand
TTTACTTAGTTTACTCGACCGTTTTACATTGCGCCCAGTTTTAACGCCCAGTAGAATCTTGACACATCACGCAAGCAAGCATTGTTCCCTTTTTTCAAATTTGTATGTCTTTTCATGTAACCGTTATTGTTGTCAGTTGCCTGATGATTGCTTCGCTAGAAGCATGAAACTCCGAGTAGCAATTAAATGTGTTTGAACTAGTCCGACTCCAAAAGTTCATCTTTTATTCACAGCTCTGGTTTTACCATTGAGCACTTTTATAGCAGATGAAGTCTTCAGTTTATCCACTGGTAGTTATATTAGTTGATTTGCAGAACTGCTGTCAGAGTGCTCAATAGAAAAACTAGAGCATAAATAGATTAACACAGTCTGGTCAACTGAGGATTTGACTTGGCATATTTATTACTATATAGTTTCGTACCGCACAACCTCTACGGCACTCATCAGATAAATAGCCAAATGTAAAATTACAACATAAAGCTGGTCAAAATATATACAGAATGAGTGGAAAAGTATTAGATTACAATGGTTTCTACTTTTAAACAATAGACGCTTAAAATCCGCGTGACAATGGAAGTAAGCATGACACTGACTTATATTTAGATGACCGGAAATTCAAGCTTCAAGTTTACAATGGTTTCTGTTACGGATAAACAACGGACATAAAAAAAAAATGGCCATATAAAAAAATAATTACGTGCCAGCTTTGAAATTTTTGAGGAGGAATTTGTTTGCGTGTCTACAGGAAGTAACGAGTTCATTTCGTTTGTTCAGTGTGGATAAATCAGGTCGGCAAATTATAAAATACTTCTCCCAAATACTTATCCAAGCAAGAGACTCAACACAGAGCTCAGTAAGCACATTTGGCAGTTGAAAGACACTAAAACTGATTTTAGAATATCATGGAAGATATTAAAGCATGCTACTCCGTACAACCCCGCTTCCAACCGATGTAATTTGGGCCTATGGGAGAAGTATTTTATAATTTGCCGACCTGATTTATCCACACTGAACAAACGAAATGAACTCGTTACTTCCTGTAGACACGCAAACAAATTCCTCCTCAAAAATTTCAAAGCTGGCACGTAATTATTTTTTTATATGGCCATTTTTTTTTATGTCCGTTGTTTATCCGTAACAGAAACCATTGTAAACTTGAAGCTTGAATTTCCGGTCATCTAAATATAAGTCAGTGTCACGCTTACTTCCATTGTCACGCGGATTTTAAGCGTCTATTGTTTAAAAGTAGAAACCATTGTAATCTAATACTTTTCCACTCATTCTGTATATATTTTGACCAGCTTTATGTTGTAATTTTACATTTGGCTATTTATCTGATGAGTGCCGTAGAGGTTGTGCGGTACGAAACTATATAGTAATAAATATGCCAAATCAAATCCTCAGTTGACCAGACTGTGTTAATCTATATATATATAACGTGACTCCCAGAAATTGGGCACATTTTGAGACCTTCTAGGCTGAAGGAATATGCTAGTCATTAACAAGACTTCAATTAGGGTTTATCACAAGATTTTAAGCAAGGTCAAAGAATAGTATGGGAGAGAAAAACGAAAGAGGCTTTTCTTTGGAATTAGACATGACACTAATTAAAAACATCTGCATGAAATGAAACATGACCTGTGAACTTCCTACAAAATGTGTCAGAATTTAGCGATGATTAACCGCGCCAACGCATCGAAAATCTGGCCCAAAACCCGGTCTTTTAGCGCTCATGTCTAGCTTTCTTCAACAGGATCGGCTTCTTGAGAGAAAGACAGCGTTTCAAATTGATTTTTTATATTCATACTAGATTCATGCTGCACGCGAACTAGGATCACGGCGACCGAACATCTGCAGGAAACTATTTATGAAACTCGAGAGCGGAAATACCACCCAAAATCGCATATCTCGACTAATCGATCACTAGCCTAACGACGCTAAAGTTATAAGGGTGAAAAATAATCGAATAGCTTTTCAAACTCACGCTTTTTGAAGAGAAAATCCTTGCCCATCCTTGCTAGTGTTTTCATACTAACTTAAGTTCCCGGATGTTGAAATCAACATTTGAAAAGGGAAGGGTTAGCGCCCTTTTCTACCACAAAAATATACTAAGTCTTTGGCTGGGTAACAAATTCGCGGAAATTCCACCTTGGCCGAAAAGAAATCATCCCTAAGACCTACTTTTTAAAGCCAAAGACTGTCACCTCCTCCCTCAAGCAAAGCACACAACATACTACCCTTTACAGTTCACGCCCGAGTAACTGAAAGTTACCCGTTTAGCTTGAAAAAGAACTAAATAGGCAGCATGTTAGACAAGGCAGGACGCTGCACTCGTTAGACTTTTTCCCTCATTAGACTTAATGATGTCCTCAGGAAAACTTTGCTTCAGGAAGCCAAACGAAACGCTAGGTCTAATGACTTAGTTCTGATCTCAGAGCGCGCGCCGAATTCAAAGCCAAATCGTTGCGCGGTTAAAAGACGTTTGAGAGAGAGTGGGGCT